>NC_087220.1:54610217-54612717 GCF_015104395.2 Macrobrachium nipponense
CACCCGGCACATCACAAACATAAGTGAAATTCGCTTCGCACATCAAAAAGCGGTTCTACGGTTTTGGGTCAACCAAATCTGGGGGAACATGAGGGAGGGGAGAGAGGGGAGGGAGGGAGGGAGAGGGAGGGAGGGAGAGAGAGAAGAGGAGGGGGAGGGTTGCATTCCAGAGCTCCTAAAAGGTCACATGTATATAATACCGAGGGTGCACCGGTCAGGTAGGATTCTTTTACACGGGGAGATAAATAGACACGCAGGAGAAACCCCCACGGTCTCCCTCACCTGCTACGCCCATTTAAACAGTTCTGTGCTGCCAGGCTATACGTAACTTCTAATCAATCTCGTAATGAACAATATGCATGCATAATATATATATATATATATATATATATATATATATATATATATATATATATATATATATATATACACGAAAACACCACTACACCAACATTTAAAAATTATATGCATCTACATAATGTAGCAAGTGTTTGGCATAAATCATTTCCTCCTATCACTTCAAACAATATAATAATACACTATTGTTAAAACACACGCACACATACACACACACACACACACAAACAGAGAGAAGGTTAACACGTCACCAAACCATACATACAAACACGTTCTATACACACACAAAAAAATCCCCAACTAGGCAAGTATTTGTACTACGCACATCCAAAAATCGTTGTGTCTTCGAATGTTTGAACAGCAGTGAATAAAGGAAAAGAATCTCGCCTCCCACACCACACTGCGCGTGATCTGACTATTGCTTCCTGTTCTAAAAATGTGTGAAAACTTGGTTACTGATGCGAAGTACGAATTAAAAAAAAAAATATACGGAAACCTGTTCAACTAAAGTTTTGTTTTTGTTTTGTTTTTTTCCCTAAAGTACGGACCCATATGTTGAGAGTACAGTTAAACTCATTTAGTATCGCATTACTAAAACCCAAATAAGTAAGTCTCTCTCTCTCTCTCTCTCTCTCTCTCTCTCTCTCTCTCTCTCTCTCTCAGATATATATATATATATATATATATATATATATATATATATATATATATAGTATATATATATATATATATATATATTATAGATATATATATATACTTACATATATGTGTTGAGTAATTACACATTAACATATTAGAGAGAGAGAGAGAGAGAGAGAGAGAGAGAGAGATCGTAAAAGCACAGAGATGCAAACACCAAAACGGAACACAATACCACGGCCGCCCAGAGTGACACTCGAACACTGAAGATTTACAATAGGTATACGAGCGATACATTTCAAAGAGCTTTAACGATCGCATGACAATGCCCCACTACCCAAACATGAACAAAACAGAAAAATAAACGTTTATAAATAAAAGAAAAGATCGATACCTTCAGATTTATTCTGAATGGCTGATTTACTCCTTTTTGCTGCTTCCCTTTTTAGTCGTGTTCAGTTCTCCTTATTATTATGATGATATTACGAACGACAGAGGCAATAAAATAACTAGACTTTAATATTCGAAATATTGATATTTTTCCATTTTTGTTAATGCCTTATTTAATCATTTCGTCTCCATGCCCTCGTATTCTCCTTACCATTATCGCGATATGACGAACGACAGAAACAGCAAAAGTAACGATAACCAAAGAAACGCGGGAACGAAGAATAAATGTATTAAATGAACAAGTAAAATAATACCCTCCCACTCTTATAACATGCAGGTCTTGTAAAATACTCGAGAACTTGTAAACGGCGCGCAATGGAATCAGCATGCAATGTTCAGTGAGCGTGAGACAATAAAAAATATAATGTCATACACAGCAGTTATTCCATTAAAGGGGCTCGCGCACAGACACACACACAACACACACACTAGGATTAACTCATCGTATCATATAATATATATCTATATATACTATATATATATATATATATATATATATATATATATATAGAGAGAGAGAGAGAGAGAGAGAGAGAGAGAGAGAGAGAGAGAGAGAGAGAGGAGAGAGAGAAACATTCTTCTTTCTTTAAACAGCAACTTTGCAATGTTACAATCAGTTGAAAATTCGCGCGCGCAGAGAGAGAGAGAGAGAGAGAGAGAGGACATGACATGTTAATTTGCTAATAAACGCACAGCACTCGGGAGGGATATACTCAGTTCATAATTCCTCTCTCTCTCTCTCTCTCTCCTCTCTCTTCTCTCTCTCTCTTTTCAAGCAACCAGCATACGACCCTATTCAGCGCTCCTCTTAAATGCGCATCATCCGCACGGGCCTATATAGCATTGCTCTTCATAATAGATAATTAGGCAACTTATTCAATGGGAAAACTGAATCGTTAATGGCGTGCAGTGACATCCAATTACGGCCCTGACTGTCTTCCCCTTCCCCCCACCCCCACACACCCCCCGAGGAGGAGAGGGAAGTAAAGAGAAAAGGAAAGGGTATGAGAAAAGGGAAACAGAAATAGAAATTCTCAACTAACTCTTAGCCCAA
>NC_087220.1:54620217-54625217 GCF_015104395.2 Macrobrachium nipponense
CCGTGTGGGGGTGGGGTAGGTAAGAGATAGGGAAGGTAGGGGAGACATGACGCATCCACCCTCATCCTACAACCTGTCTGTCCGACCCGTGTGGGGGTGGGATAGGTAAGAAATAGGAAAGGTAGGGGAGACATGACGCATCCACACTCCTCCTGCAAATTTGTCTGTCCGTCCCGGGTGGGGCGGGGTAGGCAGGGGATTGGGAGGGTAGGGGAGACATGACGCAACCACCCTCCTCCTGCAAACCTGTCTGTCCGCCCCAACCATTGGTTATGTCTTTATGCTTGTACTGTTGCTGTTAGAGGTAGCAGACGGACATACAGACAAACACACACACACAATACTCCTCCAATTTCTGCTTCCTTCTTTTATGACAGCTGTTGCTGACTGAAACAAGAACACGACAAGAGTTTTGGCACACCCGCGAATTGACAGACATCTGTTATGCCTCTTTAAATTATTTTAATCTTCCGTGGCATTGTATAACAATGTTGCTAAGTGATGCTGGTGATCGTGGAGCCTGAAACCCGTAACGTTTATGAAATGTAGCCAAAACATCCCTGATAAGATTGTTTCTAGTTTTTACAATAAACTAAACAATAATTAAAGGCATGACAAGTAGTACTTTTTGGGCAAAAAAAAACAAAGAATAAAAAAATAAAAAAAATAAAAAATAAAAAACCTTATACTCTCTACCCCAATCGCGGCTGACACACTCAACCAATCCTTCTCTTTCCGCCATCACGCCATTCGCTCAAATTTTGAAATAAAATGGAACTCCCAATTGGCAATCCCTAAAAAAAAAAAAAAAAAAAAAAAAAAAAAAAAAAAAAGTCAATCTTATTCCTTCACAATTTGTATCCCTTTTTATCCTTGCCATCCCATTCAATTTCCATTCAGTTAAATCTCCATCCAATCCCTCCCATTCCCGAGACAATCCCCCAATCCGTCCCGCACTCCCGAAACCAATCCCCAAATGGCTATCAACGGGCAAGCAATCCTTAATCCCAATCTCTCCTTTCTGGCACAGCTAAATTCCTGTTGCCATCATTCACTGGGTGGAGGAGGGGAGGGGAGGGAGGGAGGGAAGGGAGGGAGAGGGAGGGAAGGAACCGGAGCCCAATTTTTCCTTTTACATTCAAACGATCTCAATTCTACTTCCCTCCTTCGTAGTTTAATATCTGTTGGCAGAGCAAATACGTTTCTCTCTCTCTCTCTCTCTTTATTATATATATATATATATATATATATATATATATATATATATATATACATATATATATATATATATATATATATATATATATATATATATATGTAATTATATATAGACATATATATATAATATCATTATATAAGTCTGTGAGAGAGAGAGAGAGAGAGAGAGAAAGCTTGGTATAGAAAATAAAAAACGATATGTATATTTTCCGTTCAAACAGAATTACAGAATAGCACATTTTCATCGCCAACACGATAAGAGAGCGAGAGAGAGAGAGAGAGAGAGAGAGAGAGAGAGAGAGAGAGAGAGAATAATCCTCCGGCTCATGTGATGAACATGATGATGAGGATGATGACGGGGACAGAACCCTTCCAGAGAAACTTGTTTTACCAGAGGTTCTTGGGAGAAGTGATGGCAACATTGATTGTGGTAACCTGTTACGGAATTAATAGAAAAATACTGGTTTTTATATGCTATGAGAGAGAGAGAGAGAGAGAGAGAGAGAGAGAGAGAGAGAGAGAGAGAGAATCAACAATGTCATATCCAATTTATCTATTTGATTTGTATTCATTGCTACAGACGAAGTCTGACCCAGCAATGCTACCTCGAGAAGACATCCAGAGGAATAAAAATGAGAGAGAGAGAGAGAGAGAGAGAGAGAGAGAGAGAGAGAGAGAGAGAGAGAGAGAGAGATCCACAAACAGGTATTAATTAATGCCGCGAATTGAAATGGTATCAAAAGAGATAAAATATCAAATTAATTTATACTCTCTCTCTCTCTCTCTCTCTCTCTCGATGGAATCCCCAAAGGGGTGAAATCGATATTACATATAATCAAAAGGCATAGGCATTCTCTCTTTCCTATGATCAAATAGTAAATTTGTTCTCCGTTATATATAGTATATATCATATATATACATACACATAACTTATTAAACTGTACCCAACCCTTGCATAACAATTATTTATTTTTTCTTTCGCTTCGTTTCCAAACCACATTATTCAAAAGGAATGTTTAAAAATTATGATCTCTATGAATAAATTGGTAAGACGCGTCTAAAAAAAAGAATCATTAAAAATGCTGTCTCCACAATGTGACCTTTAAAATACAAAATATATATTCAGTCGACCTTTCCATATTCTCTCTCTCTCTCTCTCTCTCTCTCTCTCTCTCTCTCTCTCTCTCTCTCTCTCTGCCATCTTATCGAATACGCATATTCAGTAACCGAGCACAATACTGAATTTCCATGGAACGAAGATTATGACGTAAATAAAGAGGGGAGGAGAAAGAGATGGAGAGGAACTGTTTCCAATCCCAGTTTGGAGAGGGATTCCGCACTATTAAATAGTAAGGATCTTCCTTAGATAGTGACACCAACCCCCACCCTGACTTTTCGGGGGTCGTTATTCAGGAGTGATATTCTCGAGGGTCATTATCGTCATGATATTCACAGTCTTTTGTTTTGACGGTCATCCCCAAAAGGGCTTAAAACCCTTATGGGTCACCACTATCTGGGAACGATCCAATAGTACTGGTATCAGTGAGTTTCAAATCTCCCTAGTGTGGACCCTTTTAATACTGCCGAAGTGAGTTAAGTATATCTTAGTTTAACCAGACCACTGAGCTGATGAACAGCTCTCCTAGGGCTGGCCTGAAGGATTAGATTTTTATTTTCGTGGCTAGGAGCCAATTGGTTTCTTGGCAACGGGACCTACAGCTCATTGTGGGATCCGAACCACATTATATCGGGAGCGAATTTCTAATCACCAGAAATAAATTTCTCTGATTCTGCATTGGGTGGCAGGCGGGAACGAACTCGGGCTACCAGATTCGTAGGCGAGTACGCAAACCACTCGTCCGATGAGGAACTGCTGAAGTGAGATACCTTACTTGTGGCGGAGATAGCCAGCACTACGAGAGCTGAAAGACACCACAGTGGTCTGGTTAAACTACTTTAAAATTATTATTATTATTATAATTTATTAAAAGTAATGGC
This sequence comes from Macrobrachium nipponense, assembly GCF_015104395.2. Taxonomy (NCBI): domain Eukaryota; kingdom Metazoa; phylum Arthropoda; class Malacostraca; order Decapoda; family Palaemonidae; genus Macrobrachium; species Macrobrachium nipponense. The sequence continues at coordinate 54,623,434 of NC_087220.1, forward strand.
TACTTCAGCAGCATTACACTTGTAGAGATTCTTCTCTATTTTCCGAATAGCGGCTTTTTCCGTGCTAACTTAGACAGGCTAGTAGAGCGCCTATGGAGGTCATGATCAAATACAGAGCCAAAATTGGTGTATATATTTGAATTTTACAGATAAACTATGATACCATAGTTATCAAAGTCATTAACGATATATATATATATATATATCTCTCCTCTCCTCTCTCTCTCTCTCTCTCTCTCTCTCTCTCTCTCTCTCTCTCTTTCTTGAAGCAAGCGAGCTTTCGTCTGGAGCTGCCAGACATCTGGCAGCTCCAGACGAAAGCTCGCTTGCTTCAAGAAAGAGAGAGAGAGAGAGAGAGAGAGAGAGAGAGAGCGAGAGAGAGAGAGAGAGAGAGAGAGACATATATATATATATATATATATATATATATATATATATATATATATATATATCGTTAATGACTTTGATAACTATGGTATCATAGTTTATCTGTAAAATTCAAATATATACCACCAATTTTGGCTCTGTATTTGATCATGACCTCCATAGCGCTCTACTAGCCTGTCTAAGTAGCACGGAAAAAGCCGCTATTCGGAAAATAGAGAAGAATCTCTACAAGTGTAATGCTGCTGAAGTAGCCATTACTTTTAATAAAGTATGCTTGAGAGAGGGTCTGCTTCCTAAGTATATTATTATAATTATTATTATTATTATTATACAATAATAATAATAGTAGTAGTAGTAGTGGCGACAGTAAAAGTATCTCCATTACTGAATATAGAATAGTTTAAATGACCGAATTAAATACGTGTAGTTAAAAAAAAAAAAAAAAAGCTATTCCTACGTGCCAAATTTCTAGTAGTGGAGATAGTAGCAGGATCAGCATTACTATATGTTATAGTATTTGCAAAGAGTGTCACAGTAGTTGCAGCATGTTAAATTACGGTATTTGCAGTAAGTTAAATTAAGAAATGAGAAATCTTGGCAAACAAAAATCCCTATTCAAATATCTCCACCCACGACACACGAATACTACCAATCGCCAAAAAAAAAAAAAAAAAAGTCAGCAATCTCGTAAAATCTAGTAGGATTTTGAAATAAAAATTGGAGTGGAGTTTGTGAGGTGGAGGGGAGGGGGGGGGGAACAGGAGAACGAGGAGGAGGAGGAGGAGGAGGAGTTAAAATACCTTTAAAGGGATGTGACTACCAACCTGTAGGGAAAAAGGGAGGTATTTTAGAGTGAGGATTCCCCTTTCGACTAAAGAAAAAAAAATGAGGAAAAAGCTTGGTCATACTGGTTTCATAAACGAGAGAGAAGAGAGAGAGAGAGAGAGAGAGAGAGAGAGAGAGAGAGAGAGAGAGAGAGAGAGAGAGAGAGAGAGAATTGCAAACCATACAATTAGTGCCATCAGGGTATTCAGTGTGAATATGAGTATATACGTTCCTGCAAGTCAATACTCATTCATTTTTTATTCTTACATAACATTTACATAAAAAAAATTAATGAGACCTATATTTACCATTTGTTTTGCAGTTAAATGCCTGGGGAATTTATTTCTCTGCCATTATAGATATAATACTTTTAAGGCTTCTGAGAGACTATTTCATTCCAGAATCATATTTATTTGTATGTCATTTAGATATATTACATTTAAGTCTTCTGAGACTTAAAATTGTCACGGATTACCCTTATAGCTGTGTGTGTGTGTGTGTGTGTGTGTGTGTGTGTGTGTGTGTGTGTGTGTGTGTGTGTGCGTGTGTGTGTTATATATAAAACTTGAACA
>NC_087220.1:54632717-54645217 GCF_015104395.2 Macrobrachium nipponense
CTGACAATAAAAACTTAACTTTTACGTACATTACATTCTGACTGATAAAAAAACCTCAACTTTTGCGTACATTAAATTCTAACTGATAAAAAACCTTAACTTTTGCGTATATTAAATTCTGACTGAAAAAAAAGTGAAAAATGCGCCGAAGAAATCGAGTTTTCTGTACAGCGCATGATTCAGTAGGAGCCGTGACCCGTGAAATTCTCAGCCCACAGTGGTGGCCAGTGTTGTACCGTTGCCAGACGCACGCTCAAGGCTAACTTTCACCTTAAAATCATAACTTCTGAGGCTAGAGGGCTGCAATTTGGTACGCTTGATGACTGGAGGCTGGATGATTAATATACCAATTTGCAGCCCTCTTGCCTCAGTAGTTTTTAAGATTGCGGGCGGACATAAGAAGCGCGGACGGAGAGAGACAAAGCCATCTCAGGAGTTTTCTTTTACAGAAAACTAAAACCGGAAAGAGCGTCAAGCCTTTTTCACTTCTAATAACATCTGCAACGATTAATATTAAGAGATTGATCAAATTGACGATGGCACGTGTGTGGATAGTTACATTATTAACAGAAAAATCAACTGACAGTCACGGCATACAGTCATCTCAGTACCAATTACTAAGACAACTAAAAAGTGGAATTGACTTATCATTATAAAAAAATTAGAGGAGAGTCTTTACAAGATTAATAGTGTTCAAACAGCAACCGTTTTAAAGAAAACATGCTTAAAAGAGGGTCTCCTTCCAAAATAATATAATAATAATAATATAGTTTCTAAACATCAATATCTACAAAAGCTTTACCAAACGCCTCTTAATCACCATTTCCAATCTGAGTCTAACCCCATCTTAACAGCTGTTTCGCGTCCTGCGTAGAAATAAGCATATAACGACTCACTCTCTCTCTCTCTCTCTCCGTTTTCAATACTGAATGCTCTACCTGACCTACTGGTTACAGCTGTTCATATTCAGATGAGAGAGAGAGAGAGAGAGAGAGAGAGAGAGAGAGAGAGAGAGAGAGAGAGAGAGATCAGCTGTGCCGATGATCTATATAAGCAATATCTTTCAAAATATGACATTTCGAGGAAAAACCATATTCGAGCGATAGGTGACAACCATTCACTAGTTGTGGCGAACATAAGTTGACACCTGTCAGAATTCAATTGTATATAAATTAATAGTATGCAATCATGATACAATATTATATAATAATTCATCACTAGAAGAGTTTATGCTAATATCTTTATCGTATGTAAAGATAATAAAGTAAAACAGCTTCAGTCCAATTACGTGTATGAAAACGATTACGACTATTAAATAAATATTAGACATACATACATCTATATATATATATATATATATATATATATATTATATATATATATATATATATATATATAGATATATATATAAATATATATTACGACCATTAAATAAATATTAGACCATAATATATATATATATATATATACTATATATATATATATCATATATATAATTTCATTAACCACGAGCAAGACGATTTACAACTATTTATGATTTATAACTATTTACCAACTATTTTCAGTAACATAAATTGTAAATTATTTATTTATTAACATACGACCCAACATACACGTGTTAGAATTTCCATTCGAACACAAATAATAATAATAATAATAATAATAATAATAATAATATAATATAATAATAATAATAATAATAATAATAATAATTTCTGAAATAAACTCCCAATATTCCATTCCAACAAACACTAAAATAATAATAGAATAATAATAATAATAATAATAAATAATAACTAATAATTTTCTGAAATAAAACCCCATATTCATTCAAACTAAGAAATAAGAATAATAATAAATAATAATAATAATAATAATAATAATAATAATAATAATAATACATTATTTTTTAAAATAAGCCCACATCCGCGTGTCAGAAATTCCATTCAGAGACTATAATAATAATAATAATAATAATAATAATAATAATAATAATAATAATAATAATAATAATACCAAACGCCCCTCAGGAACGCAAACTGAAGAACGTCCGGGATTCAAGTTGCGACACTTAATTTTAGATGGACAGGTCTCCAAAGCACTTGATAACACCTACAACCGCTTCTCTCGCATTTACGCCCTACTCCTTTTAAAGGTGCAATGTCCACCAACATGCTTGCAACCCTGTGATATCCGCTGCTGCTATATCAGCTGCTACAACTGAAGCAGCAGCAGCAGCAGCAGCAGCAGCAGCAGCAACGAAAGATTCATTGGAGACGCACCGCTTCCGTGATTTTTTGCAATAACAAAACCCCAGATTCAATTCGGAGAGCGACTGTAGTCATTGTTCGGCAATGATATATTTCTCTCTCTCTCTCTCTCTCTCTCTCTCTCTCTCTCTCTCTCTGTTATGCTCACGTGCGTGTAATAGACTTCACTGTGGGTGTATGTCTCTAAGTGATGTACGGTGTAGTCTTTGTGTGGATGGTTTTTGTGTAATAGTGTTGATTGTAGCCCTTTCAAGATGGATTTGGGTATGTTGATTAGTATGTGTACATATATATATATATATACACACCAATCAACAAGCCCAAACCCACCTCTAAAAGACTACAATAATGGCACACTAATACTACGCTAAGTTCCCCACAAAGACCAACCACACCGTCCAATAGTAAAACTCCTCATGGGACTGAGAAACACTACGGCAGCAAAACGACTACATGCATTAGTGAAAGGCAAGCGTCTATCTGTGCGTGTGAGCCTGTGCGCGCGCGAGGGTGCGGGCGTATATACGCGCATGCATGTAGGCAAAGTAACCGCGCGTCTATATGTCGCCCAGATTCGGCCAGGCTCTCTCCATATTTCATCCTCCCCTGAGAGACTCCGAAGTACCCCCTCCCTCATCCACTCCTCTCACCTAGCCTCTCTCCCACCAAACGGGTACACGGGTGGTAGAGGGTTTAAATCTAAATTTATAGCTGCCAGTATGAACGTCCGTGTTCTTGTTCCAGGCAGTATTTGAAATATATCTCAATTACGATCATTTGTGCTCCGAGTCTATGGTGGAAGAAGCAATAGTTGGTGGCTATTCTGAATAGAAGTTTTTTTCTTTTTTTTCTTTATCTAAAGAGAAAGTGCCGGGTATTTCTTTATTTCTTATCTCCCCGAGAAAGAGGCAGGAGTTATTTCTTCTCTGAATAGAAAGGGATGGGTATTTTGTCTGCAGAAAGATGGGTTCATCTCTTATATATATATATATATATATATATATATATATATATATATATATATATATATATATATATATAATATATATATATTCTATAGAGATAATGAGAGCTTATTTCATGTACTGAAAGGCATATGTTACTTATTTACTAAATAGTGAGCTGCAGTCATTTGTGTTCACTACTGAAACAATATATTTTCTCAATGCAGTTACTTTTTTTTCATAAAAAAACAAGAATGCTTTCTTTCCTGAACGGGAAAAGACAAATTTATTTATTCTATGAATAGAGAAACGTTTATTTTTATTTATTTCCTTGTTAAAAACGTAATCTCTTTTAAATCTTGATAAAAAAAATTCTTGATAAAATAAAACAAAATTCCTGATAAAATCTTTATTTTAGTGGAAGCCTGACGAACGTGACATTGGAACTTTCTTTGTTATAGAACTAAAAAACTTTGATAAAAAATTAATAAATAAATATAATAAAAATAACAATAAATAAACAAATGGAAACGTTCTCACTAGCTGTTAGTCAAACTTACAACTGAAATGTACATCTGAAATGTTTATTTTAAAGACAACGAATTTAACTCTCTCTCTCTCTCTCTCTCTCTCTCTCTCTCTCTCTCTCATCATAATGCAACTAACACATGTTTTCAGAGAACATTCTTTCCTAGTTAATACCCTTCAACGTTAACATCGTTTATGCAATGCTAAATAAGTGTAAGGCATAATCAATCCAATTATTCTTTATTTGCTATAAATAGTAAAAATAGAGAGAGAGGGAAAAGAGAGAGAGAGAGAGAGAGAGAGAGAGAGAGAGGAGAGAGAGCGGGCTAATAAAGTACAAAAGAATTTTGTTCTTACGCTGGAGAGGAGAGAGAGAGAGAGAGAGAGAAGAGAGAGAGAGAGAGAGAGAGAATCTCACACAATACCCAGCCATACATTTCTAAGGCTTCCTCACTCACAAAGACCAAACGTATATACGGGAGGAAAAAAAAAAACTACGCGTAAACAAAATGAAAATACAAGAGTGACACAAAAGAAAAAAAAATGTCGAGGAAACAGACAAAATCCATAGGTAAAGTCGCTTGTCCCAGGAACGAGAGGGCGGGTAGGGGTTGGAGGAGGGGTTGGGGGGAGGGGGGGGGGGACGAGGGAAATTGGAGAAAATAAATCAGAATAAACGGTAACCGGCAACTCGTCGCCCAGAATCAATAGAGCGCTCAAAAGTTGCAAACTACCGCCAATTCCATGAATTAATAACAACACGCAAGTTTGGTGTCGGGGGGAAAATCCTTGTTTACAATTCTGGGGCGGCGATTTTCATTGATGAATATTTAGTCACATATTAAATACAAACACATCGATAAACAGAGGGCTGTCTCGTGATTATAAACAACAGACGAGGAAAACAATGAATGAGGCATAAAAGCAAAGAGGGAATAAAAATGAGAAAAATAAAAAAGGAACGCGCAATTCCACGTTCTTCCCTTAGGCCACTCCAGCTTACCCGGGACTGAGTGTGTATGTATATATTCCCGGCCGGCGAACCTAAGTCATCTCTTCCGATTTAAAAAAAAAAAAATTATTGAAAACCTTTCCCAATTTTTATCTTTACTAGTATTATGACTTCGGCGCTGAGGACCGTGTTATAATAAAGTCCTTTGTGGCTGGGTTCGACTCGCGCTAATGCCCTTTCATTATTGATGAAATGAATTGTTATTATTGCAAATAGCGTTAATGATGGCGATTATTCCACTACAAAGAGTTTTGGGAGTTTTTTTTTATTCTGTACTGGTTTTAGTTACATATGTATCACGTATTTAATTTTGTGTTATAGTTTTGTTAGTGTGCTTATTAATTATAAATTACTGCAGTTCTCTTATACGTGTGTGTGTGTATATATATATATATATATATATATATATATATATATATATAGATAGATAGATAGATAGATATAGATATACAAACACACACAAATACATATACATGAGAGAGAGAGAGAGACAGAGAGAGAGAGAGAGAGAGAGAGAGAGAGAGAGAAGAAATAACAGCAATATCTAAAATCCCATTACAGCGCCTTCCCCCCCAGTTCCACGTCAGCGTCTATAGACACGCATTCCACTTTACTACTCAAACGATCCATCCATCAAGCCCGTATAGGCCTACCCCCAATCCGTCTCTGTCAGTTGCAACCTTATCCCTCTCCGCTATCCGCCCACTCGATCGTTCTCTTTCATAAAGATCTACGCTATTTACTAACTCCAGTTTCCTGTCGTCAGTAACTGCCTACGTTCGCGCACCCATACTTACATATACATACATAATATAGTAGTATTGTAACGTATATATATACATACATACATATATATATATATATATATATTATATATATATATATATATAGAGATATAGAGAGAGAGAGAAGAGAGAGAGAGAGAGAGACATCCAGCAATGAATGAATAATAAGTTGCAAAAATATATTTCCTTCATTTAAGGACAACAAGCAGTGGAATGAAGTCAAAGCATCAGTATCATTAACCTCATTTACTGTACTGTAAATAACGTTATTATGACAGGTCATTACGGGCCGATGCTTGATTTAACTCGGTTATTCTGGAAATATTCCCGGCCACTGCACTGACTTCGGCAGCGTTTCGAAACACGTGACCTGAGCCGTTGTTTATGTTAGAATAACGCTATACCCAGCGTAATGATAACCGGTTGTTTACAATAATTAATGCGCTTACGACCTAATTATATCCTGACGCGCAATTACGTGCGCTTAAAAGACGCCAGCGGGCCATTTTCAGATGACGCAAATCTCTCTCCCCCCCCCCCCCCCCCCCCCACCCCCCCCCCCCCCCCAGATAATCTAAAGGGGTATATCTCAATGATAGTCATCTCTCATCCGAGTGGAAGTAATTGATAAAAATACAGTCATTTTTATCAATATTTTATGACGACTACATACTTAAATATCACAAGTTTTACTAATTCGTTTTCTTCATTTTAAAATAGGCATCCATGGCGAATGTTCAGGTGTTTACATATATAACATGGCGTTTTGCTTAAGAATAACTTGTTGTTTGCGAAAATGTAATCAATAAAATACTAAGTATCGTCTTGTAATTTTTTATGTAGTTTTATATTATATATCAATATATATATATATATATACATATGTATATAATATATAATATACACACACTCCTATCGAAAGAAATATGTACCAATATAGCTGTACATAAAAATAACGAGAAAAAAAAATCCTAAAAAAACCAATCTGTAACGAAATGGCTCTGAAATATCTTCCGAGAAACCAGTATCCTATATACCACACAATTACACAGAGAGGACATATAGGAAATCGTCTCTACGAGATAACCTAATAATATTTATAAGTTTGTTTTCGCCCCACCTTTTTTTTGTGGTGGGGGGCAGATGTGGGGTGGGGGTAGGGGGTAGGGGGTTGTCCTAGGTAGAAGTGAGAGGGTTCCGGATAGTTAAAAGATGAAGATAGTTTACTTGCAATGATAAATAATGCCTGCAATAATGGGCTGATTGGGTCGGAATGAATAGTATGTACCTATGTATGTATGTAACGGAGCTAGGTAGTGAGTTCCAAAGTTTATAGCAGAGGGAAAATAACAAACAGTGACCCGCCTGATCAGAAGCTTACCGATTTCGACTAAGTAAACGAATTCAATAATTAATAATAATAATAATAATAATAATAAAATAATAAGACCATTTTCCTTTAGGTAGTAAATCGTTATAAATTCGTGACACAGCTTAAACCCGTAGCTTCAAGGTTTCTAGAGTATTATGCTAGTCCGCTCTTATAGTGGTCAGTCTCGGGGTATACTACCAAGAGGTCGCGGATTCGCGTCTCCCCCAGGGCCATGACAAATCACTAGCTCTGTATCATGGTCAGTTACTGCTGCAGTGTTAAGGGGTCTTTAGCGGTGGGAAGTTGAAACCAACAATCTTTGGAAGATGGAATTTCAAGTCATTGGCGCATTTATGGACTTATTCCACGCGAATAGGTTTCATCTACTGAAATAATAATAATAATAATATTAATAATAATACTGTTACCGAAGCTTCAAGACTTAAGGGTAGGCTCCACTTTGGGGGTGCCGATCGTAAAAAATATTTGCCAAAAATACACTAATCAAGACAGGCTAATGAATTTTCAGGCATTATTAGCACTATAATAATGCATATTCCCACTGTAAGTTTTATCATCCTACAGGGAAAATTAATGATTTTATGAAAAAAAATGTGAAAAAACGGAAATTTCCGGCCCTTTTACTGAAGGTTATTTGGTGATTGGTGAGAAACTACAGTCTTGAATAGAAATTCGGTCTGACAGAATGTTGGTATATCCACCTGGAACATGCACAAAAAAAATTATCAAAATAGAACAGTAAATAAGCACGTAATAACAAAAAAAAGAGCAACAACTTTGTAAGTTCAGCGAAAGCCCCGCCGAAATATCAGACTATAGCTAGGAAGAAATATTCAGGAAAAATTCAAATCTCGATTTAGGGACAAAACCTTTGAGAGTTTGTAGTTATTATGTCACCTGATAGCCTAAAACATCTAAAAAGTATATTATTTAGGACAAATCAAAGAAAAAAAAAACCACCCACCCTTTTTTTTTTATTTTTGAGGTGGGTTTTCTTTGATTGTCTAAATAATATAATTTTTAGATGTTTTAGGCTATCAAGTGACATAATAACTACAAACTCTCAAAAGGTTTTGTCCCTAAATCGAGATTTGAATTTTTCCTGAATATTTCTTCCTAGCTATAGTCTGATTTTTCGGCTGGCTTTCGCTGAACTTACGAAGTTGTTGCTCTTTTTTTTGTTATTACGTGCTTATTTACTGTTCTATTTTGATAATTTTTTTTGTGCATGTTCCAGGTGGAAATACCAACATTCTGTCAGACCGAATTTCTATTCAAGACTGTAGTTTCTCACCAATCACCAAACAACCTTCAGTACGAGGGGCCGGAAATATCCGTTTTTCACATTTTTTTCATAAAATCATTAATTTTCCCTGTAGGATGATAAAACTCACAGGGAATATGCATTATTATAGTGCTAATAATGCCTGAAAATTTCATTAGCCTGTCTTGATTAGTGTATTTTTGGCAAATATTTTTTACGATCGGCACCCCCAAAAGTGGAGACCTACCCTTAACACACGAGAAAAAGGGCTTAGCTGTAGCCTATCTCCATATAGCATAAAAACACCAGGCCGTGTGTAAAAAACACGCTTTTTTTTTTTTTTAAACTACATATCGGAAAAGAGAGAATGCGCAACAAACACGTAGAGTGGGAACGGGATAGTTTTACAAAAACAGGTGTTGGAAATACCAAAGGCACACCGACTTACAGAGCCACCGAATATATAGTTTTTACTCACCGTCAGCCAATGCCAGTCTACTATGTGGTTTTCAAAAGTACACATTTTTTTTTTTTTTTTGTGCTCAGTTCATTTCCATACCTGTAAGGAAGAAGGTAACGTTATGACTTACAAGAACGGTAATAATAATAATAACAATAATAATAGATAACTTATATATATAATATATATATATATATATATATATATATATATATATATATATATATATATCCAATTCACTATATTCCGGAAATAACTATACACAAGGAAAATTATTACCAAGGTACTATAGAGAATTGAATAATAAGCAGATTCGTGGATTAACATTTATATAGATTAAAATGCTCCCATATGTGACAAATATTCATGAATGTGTACACGCACGTATATAATATATATATATATATATATATATATATAGATATATATATATATATATATACCACACACTCACACACACAATCTACAGTGCGATAGGCACAAGAACACAACTCACTTCTGCATATCATTAACCAAGTACGTATGTATGTACGTACTCGTCCTCATGTGATATGTACATAACCTAAATACCTGAGGGTACCAGTGTTCTCTCCAACAGTTGAAGTCATTCATTCATATGCATGTACATGTTTGCTCCCTTGATTACCATACCGTAACGGTACCACACCATTAGGGGGAACGGTTCCCTTTTAACTCTCACGGCCTCCTCATGATATCTACGGGAATTTATCTTTGGATTCAAGCTCTTATTTTTTTTTTAATAACTATTGATAGTGTCGTGGTAAGGGTTCCATTCCCCGCTCTGCCAACAAGGAACCAGAGGAATTTATTTCTGGTGATAACAATTCCTTTCTCGACGTGGTTTGGATCCCACAATAAGCTGTAGGTCCCTTTGCTAAGTAACCAATTGGTTCCTGGCCACGTAAATAAAAAAAATCTAATCCTTCGGGCCAGCCCTATATAGGAGAGCTGTTAATCAGCTCAGTGGTCTCGTTAAACTATGATATAATTAAATTTTCCATTCACGCAAAAGTTGAATTAAATACTGAATTTAAATACTATTCAATTAAATATTAAAAACCGAATTAAATGTTGAGCCTATTATGGACTGCTTAGGGTGCATCTGTGTGAAATTTCACATTTTTTATAACTCCCTTAACAGTCGGGTGGTAGAGACTACAGCGGATAAAAGAAACTGAAAGCAATAAAAATCATCCCTGTTTGGTAATATGATAAGGTCATAACCATCAGATCAAATTAGAATCATTCATATCTTTCTAAAAGCTTATGCCGTGAGATTACAAAGATGCAAAGAAACAAAATAAATTAAATAAATCATTATCCTTCTTCTAGAAGAATGTTTAATGTTTACGACTTTACAGAAAAATCTAAGGAATTATCTACCATTCGAATTGGTGAGGTAATTATAAGTTACATGTATAAAATCAAAATTACGCAGAACAATTCATGATTCCTTTAAATGTTCAGGCTGTGAAGGCATCTGTTAGCTTTTACATCTGCCAACATACAGGACTGGATAGGACGTTGCACTCAAAAAGGTCCTATCTGTCAATCAGTGTCTTTTAAGTTTAAATATACAATGAACTGTAAATAGGAAGCAAGAGTTTAAGTTCAATTACGGTTCTGTTTCTAACTCAATATATATATAATATATATATATATATATATATATATATATATATCAATTCAAGCTACAAATGTCCTTTAATATCTAAATTCACTTACCTCCCAAATGATATATTTCATATATGTACCGAAGGGGAATTTTTTAATTGATAATAATTTCGTCCCCCATGGGATCGAAAACCACCGTCCAAGGGGACCAAGGGGACGGGGACGAAATCAGGACAGTCAGTGACGCTATCCTGATTTCGTCCCCGTCCACTTGGACGGTGGTTCGATCCCATGGGGGGACGAAATTATTATCAATTAAAAAATTCCCCTTCGGTACATATATGAAAATATATCATTTGGGAGGTAAAGTGAATTTAGATATTAAAGGACATTTGTAGCTTGAATTGATATATAAAATGGATCACGGTTCGATGTGATAATTATTCAATATATATATATATATATATATATATATATATATATATATATATATATATATATATATATATATATATATATATATATATATATATATATATTATATATATTATATATAAATTTTTTACGTCCGAATATACAGTTATTTTGTGGAACAGTGCGGTAAATGGTTTTAAACTTCCGTATCCTATTGACAGTACACTGGATATATATATATATATATATATATATATATATATATATATATATATATATATATATATATATATATAATGGATACAAGACCCATATATAAAAACGTAATCATACGAGATGAAGGGTACTACAGTAAAAGAGCTCACAAAAACGTAATCATATATACTGTGGGAAAAATCTCTCTCTCTCTCTTTCTCTCTCTCTCTCTCTCTCTCTCTCTCTCTCTCGCTCTCTTGCCACGAACCTGTGGTTGGAAGCCACTTCCGTTCGAAAAATTCCCCAGCATATTTGCATTCTAAAAAAATACGCTGAAGCATAAATGAAGCCGAGATATAATTACGAAAGTTTATCATAATGGCCTTCATTTCCATACTACAATGATTCAAAAACCCAATGTTAATTGTATTAAACGTGTAATACAATGATGTTTACTTTGGTGAAGGGATAAATTTTGCTTCGTCAATTTTTTCTGTTCAATGGTACACCAGTTAGTCACTTACTAAACTAATGTAAAATTAGTTAAATTGACCAGTTTATACCTTTCATTATTGTTCTATAACTTTGTGTACTATAGACATTAAATACTGATAATACGCAAATTATGTATATATATATATATATATATATATATATATATATATATATATATATATATATAAACATATATACAATGTGTGTATACACATAATTTGCTTAATATCAATATGTAATGTATAAACTACACAGTTATAGAACAATACTGAAAGGTATAAACTGATCTATTTAACTCATTTTTACATTATTTAGGTTAGTCTAAGTGACTATGAATATATAAATATGTGATATTCTGTCTGGAAACATTTTAAAACTCAAAACTCATTAAAACTAAAAGTTGAAGCCTTCAACAAAATTCATTAACTAATAACTTTGTACCGATAATAATTAAAATATAAATCTTTGTAATGACACAATAATAACGAACTGTTTCACATTAAAGTATATGAAAGAACAAATTTAAAAATAATCTTTTGGCTCAAATGTTAATAAATGATTTTTCTTATAAAAACTTATGTTTCGAAGCGTTAGAAAACTAATTTGATCAAAAACCTTATCTTTCATTAATTATAAAAAGAATCAGGTTTCTATTTAAATGTTAATAAAACCTTTAAATTCCTGGCATTTTTTTAAATGAAAAAATATTTTTACGTCAAAAATAAACAAGTGAGTGGTGAAACTAACAAAAAAAAAAAATATTACCAATTGGGAAAATGCGAATAAACTTCTCCCAAGGTATTAATAATCCAAAATTTAAATGGACTCTTAAACGTAAACCAATTGTAATTAGCAAACAAAATTCACACCAATATCCTTTAGTGACATTTACAAAATTAGACCAAATTGACAAAAAAAAAAAAAAAATGGACCTGAGACCAGTTTTAATATAGGAAATGCAGACCAACATATCCGTAATTTTTACAAAAGAACTACACCTTCTCGAGATGCATTATACAAGCCCACAAGGCTCATCCAAATGCAGAATATAGAAGCAAGCTTCCCCAAATGTAGAACTGAAGAAGTAGGTCTGTTCCCAATGTAA
>NC_087220.1:54650217-54657717 GCF_015104395.2 Macrobrachium nipponense
GACCCACCCACACGCTATCCACGCTCCACGAATTCTCCAACAATCGACCATGCTCCAACTCCCTCACCATGATCCCTTTAAATCCTCCAACGCCATTCCCCAGAATCAATAAATACCACGTTCCATCCTTCTATACGAATTCCTCGAGGATAAACTAAAGAGCTATGCTCTAAATCATGCTCCACGAATTCTCCAACAATCGACGCACTCCATGCTCCATCTCCCTCACCATGATCCCCTTAAATTCCCCAACATTCATCAGTGCCTTGCTCCACCTTCAATCCCTCTGAAGATTCCCCAAGGATAACTTAACAACTATGCTCCAAATCATGCTCCACGAATTCCTCTACGATAACCTAACTGTTGTGCTCCATATCATGCTCCACGAATCCCTCCAGGATAACCGAACTACTATGCTCCATATCACGCTCCACGAATTCCTCAACAACACCCAACACTGGGCGCCATCTCCCCTCTCCCAAATTCCTCAAGTCATATCACGCCATCTCCACGTCCTCCTCCTCATTCCCCCAATTCCTTAATAACTCGACTCAGCTTCACGGCAAATGCCCTGCCACAATATACCCCACCAGTCACGGGACACCATGTTCCACCTGTTACCAAATTCCATCCACGATAAAAAGAACCACTCGTGCACGCACTCAAATTCTCCAACAAAAGAACATCGCTTCACTACCCTCACGATAAAATTCCCCAGCAACCAACTCTGCCCGAGTTCCTCAACAAAGTAATTATCATTTAAATTCCCCGAACACAATCAATCAAAATATTAATGGAACACTACACTACCCTCCCTTAATAAAAGGACTTCAGCAAAGAAGATGGAGCTTCTTTCTTTCCCCGGATTTCGCAACAATAGTCTCTCTCTCTTGCCTCAGTCATTCCAAAGAATTCCCCAACAATCAACAGGTACGCCACCAAAGATTCCCCAGCAATTCAAAGCATTTTCCCTCTCCCCACTCCGTAATCCCCCCAGCAATCAACGGAAACTCAGCACTCGTAAATCCTTATCAGCCAGTTCTCCACCAATCAACCCTAATCTCCACCTCTCCTTCCTCCTCCATCCCCCAACAACAAAATGAACACCCCAACTCACTCCCATCATTCTCCAACAACCAACACACACACCCAGGATCCAACTTCGTCCCCCCCCTCCCGCAAAACTCCTCCAACAATAACATATGCTCCACCCAAACCATTTCCCCTCCAGATGACAACCCCGCCCGCACAAACCAACGAACGAACCGTCCCTCGCCCACACGCCCTCTAGGAGCGTGTAACTGTGAGGTCCTAAACGTCACATCCACCCCCCCCCCCCCCCCCCACCGCCCCCCCAACCCCTCCTCCCAAAAAAGGGAGCTTAGGCAGGCCACGCGCTTGGCTCTGCCTACTCCTGCTCCCCCCCTTGCAATAACGAGCTTTGAGTGAGCTCCTTTTCAACAAGTGTATGATGACCATTTCCTGTGGGACGGGTGGCGAGTGACGTTTGGAGTTAGGTGCTTGTCTTTATATATATTACTAGATATAGATATATATAGATATATTCAAACTATATATATATTATAATAATATATATATATTGACTGGAGAGTATGACGAGTAAATGTTGGTTTTCCTACATGAAAGATATTCTGACCAAGGATAAATAAATGGCTCACTGTGTTTATATATTTGAACGCTGTAAAAGGTTCTTTTTAGATGAAGTGATAATGTTACCACTACTAGCTCCAACACAACTACAACAACTAGTGATAATAATAATAGCGTAACAACCTTAAATAAGAGTAAAAAAAAATACACACGAGTATCAAATCTCGAGAATAACCGAACTTTCAGCTTGCACTTACATAAATAAATAAATATATATATATATATATATATATATATATATATGTATATATATATATATATATATATATATATATATATTCTATATATAATTACTTGTGTATTTAACGTAGTGACCACTCCCCCAACGAACTCAAAACACAAAAACACCAATAGTACACCCATTCTCCAACTCCATTCCAACAGCACCCACACAATGCACCGATATATACGTACGACCCATTCCAATTACACCCCCATGAATAAAGTATCATTTGTCCCAACGAACTCAAATTCCATTCGCATAATTCGGGGATCATCATTCCCCGACAAAGGACGTCCTCCCTTTTTGGTACGACGTGACCCGCGGGGATTTCTGGGGATTAGCGAAGGGATGGATGAATCATTTATGAGCGACGACTGGCACTAAATTCCTTTGCCTGGATTGGTGGCTGTGCATACCGACAGTGTCAGCAGTATTATTATTATTATTATTATTATTATTAATTATTATTATTAGTTATTAGTTATTATTATTATTATTATTATTATTATTATTATGATTATTATTATTTTATTTTATTATTATATTATTATCATTATCAATGCGGATTCAACTTGAGCAAGGGTATTCATCATCATCATTATTATTATCATCATTATTATTATTACTATTATTATTATTGTGGAAGCCAACTGAGGAAGATTAATATTATTATCATTACTATTATTATCACTGTGGAGTGATCCTGAGCAAGGGTATTTAATATTATTATTATTATTATTATTATTATTATTATTATTATTATTGTGGATGCCAACCCAACAAGATTAATATTATCATTATTGCTATTATTATCACTGGAATCATCCTGAAGAAGGGGTATTCAATATATTATTATTATATATTATTATTATTACTATTATTATTATTATTATTATTATTATTGAGGATGCCAACTCAGCAAGATTAATATTATTATTATTACTATTATCACTGCAGATTCATCTGAGCAAGGGTATTCATCATCTTTATTATTATTATTATTATTATTATTATTATTATTTTTATTATTATTATTGTGGAAGCAAACTGAGCAAGATTAATATTATCATTACTATTATCACTGTGGATTCATCCTGAGCAAGGGTTTTCAATATTATTATTACTATTATTATTATTGTGGAAGCCAACTGAGCAAGATTAATATTATCATTATTACTATTATTATCACTGGATTCATCCAGAAAAAGGGTATTCAATATTATTATTATTATTATTATTATTGTGGATGCCAACTCGACAAGATTAATATTATCATTATTACAATCATTATCACTGTGGATTCATCCTGAGCAAGGGTATTCTTGATATTACTAGAATAATAAATTATTATCATTATTCTTGTTGATACCAGTTGAGGAAGGTTATTATTATTAAAAAAAATCAACTATTGGGTAAAAGGTGTTTCGCGTTGTGTTAAGGGTACGGGAATTTTAAGATAGGATATTTATGATTTATTTATTACAATGAAAATGTAAAAAAAAAAAAAATACATAATGTGCATGTTAAACAGCACAGAACAATTATTCCTAATAAAATACAGCGTATTTATTTTAATTTTCGTTGGTGAAACAACACACTATTTCACAGTGGATTTTAGCACACGCTCCCAAGTCAGCTGGAGGTCGGATCACGCCTTGTTTACTTAATCTTGACTGTATCTGTGTATTTAACCGTCCCCACAATTTCTCTTTGCGCAATGTTAAGACTTTATATTTTAAATAATAATAATAAAATAATAATAATAATAATGATCATAATAAGAAAGAAAGGAGAAGAAAGGGAAAGAATGGGTTGAAGAAGCTCCAGGACTCATGCAGAAGAGTGTGATCCTAGAAACGGCGCACATAGTAAGAAAAGTGATGGACTCCTAAGGAGGCAGGATGCAACCCGGAACCTCACACTATAAATACCACCCAGTCGAATTGGGGGACTGTGATACCCCCCTCCCCCCCAAAAAAAAAAAATAATAATAATAATAACTTCTGTGTGTAAGAGCGCAGTTCAAGAAAGACTCGATATCAGTGTCATCAGCCCGGCAGCTACAAAGAATGAACAGAACTATATTTCGGCCAAACGGACAACTCATGCATGACGTCATGCGGTTGTGACGTCAAGCCAACGTCACGGGGAAAATACGGGAAACCTAAAACAAGAATAAAAATATTCTAAGGACAACCCTTTAACCTTTAAAAAAAACTAAAAAAAAAAAAAAAAACAGATGAGAAGAGAGAAGAAGAGAGGAGAGAGATAGAGAGAGAGAGAGAGAGAGCGAGAGAGAGAGAGGAGAGAGGAGGACTTAGTTTTTTTTTTTTTTTCCGATAGAGAGAGAGAGAGGATGCCTATACGTATTAGAACTTAATAAAACATTTAATAATGATATCGCAAACCATTAATACAAAGCATTGATACGTTATATAAAGGTCTCTAACCACCAGTTATAGAACAATAATAATTATATCTCAGTAACATATATATTATATTTCATCGTCTCCTCGATCTTATATACGAGATATAGCATATAAAAAAATCTCAGCATTACTAAAACTGTTGATGGAACATTATGTGACCGTACTAATAATTTCGAAGCTTTACACATAGTATACCTACAGACATAAATACAAACAAAAATTTAGCTGAATAACAAAATACTAATGTATTATATTTGACAAATATGTGTGTGCGTGCGTGTATGTATGTGTGTGTGTGTTGTGTGTGTGTGTGTGTGTGTGTAGTATATAATATTATATATATATATATATATATACACCATCAAATGCTTAACCACAGCACCACTAGGGACGAGTAACAAACCCTACCCACCCCATCTACACTCAGTATAACAAAATAATTTTGGTCAAGGTTTGTATATATCACCTTATATTTGGCTATGGAGATCAAACAGAAACACAGAGAAGTCCGCAAGTGAGAGAGAGAGAGAGAGAGAGAGAGAGAGAGAGAGAGAGTCAGTACGTGTTTGACTGAGTTATAAATGTTTAATTAATACATTCATTTACGTACACATACATGCATGCATACACACACATCTTACACACACACACACGCACACACATATATATATATATATATATATATATATTATATATATATATATATATAATATGCATACAACACCACATTAACTGAACATTTGTAAGTATTCTCCCAGCCACAACACATAAGATACACAAGACGAATAGTACAAGCAGACTTCAACGAATAAAAAATAAAGCGAAGACTGGCAGCTAATAAACAACAACGCCCCAACAAACAATAATAATAGGTCCATGCGGGTAGGCTACCCCACCCGCGCGCAAAAAAAAAAAAAAAAAAAAAAAAAAAAAAAAAAAAAAAAAAAAAAAAACGTGAGCGATGGTATCAAGAATGATGAACGAAAACTTAGGAGACTTTAAGCGCTCGAAATGAATCCACGGCTTACACCCTTCAGTATAGTCTACGAGTGAAAAAATGGGCTGGATTTCTTCGGCGCAATCGAGTTTTCTGCACAACGTATAATGCTGCATGAGCCTTGGCCATGAAACTTTCACCCACAGCCCGGTGGTGGCCTGTCTTATAGCATTTCTAGACGCATGATCATGGCTAAATGTAAAACTAAAATAAAACCTCCTGAGGCTAGAGGGCTGTCATTTTGTACGTTTGAAGATCAACATACCAATTTGCAGCCCTCTAGCCTCAGTAGTTTTAAAGATCTGAGGGCGGACAGAAAAAGTGCTGACGGACAGACAAAGCCATCTCAATAGTTTTCTTTTACAGAAAACTAAAATTGAAATCAGTCATTACCTGAAGGCTAATGCTTTAATGCTATTTTTAATATTGCTATTTATGTCAAAAAAAGAACAAATATACTCTAAATTAGTATATACTTCCTGCTTATCTTGTTTTCACACTTAATTTTCCACATTACTAACAACAAAAATAATATAAGAACATTTATGGCTCTTAACATCATAACAATACTAATGACAATTATTATAACTGCGATATCTAAAATGAAGCGAATTATCTGATAACTTTTTTTTCAAAATAACAATAATGATTACTACAAACATCAAAAGCAGGGTTGGAAGATAATTTTAACAGCTTTAATGTATTTTCAGTGAAAGAAAAAAAAATCTACCAGAAAGCATTTACCATCACTGGACCCATGCCAAAACTGGCCCTCTCTTTCTCCGAATACCCGCTGTTAAGTCACTGAAATTTGGCACTGGAGGGGTAGTTTATTTTTTTTCCTCCGGTGTATCCTCAGGTGTCAACTAGAATTTGAAAATATAAGACAATACAAAGAGAACATAAAACATATCAAGTATGCTTTCTTTATAAATCAGGTGGCATACCACACATACACATACACATACACACACACACACACACACACATATATATATATATATATATATACGTGTGTGTGTGTGTGTAAGAATACATCAAGAAGTGTGTGTGTGTGTGTGTGTAAGAATACATCAAGAAAATAACTTGTAGAAGTTAAAAAAAGGCTAATATTTTGCCCATTACTTTACTGTGCTCCTCGGTTAGACTGTAATTCGTATGTGATTTTTATAGCCTATACCTCGTTATCTATCTAACTATCATATGCACAATTATATATATATATATATATATAATATATATATATATGAGTCATATCACATTACCGTGATTCATATACATACATCGACCTACAAATGTCCTTTAATATCCAGGCATACATACAGTCAAGCAAAGAAACAAAACTAGTATAACCACGATATCCACCTACATGTTAAGAAACGAAAAGAAAAAAGAAGAAACGCAGCCACAAAAGAAAAAAAAAAAAAAAAAAAAAAAGATAATCTCAGTCGTGCAATCACTGCTATATATAGCCCACCCGGCCTTAGATGTGGTTAACTGTAGTTGCTTGGGGTACGCACACGTATGCCTTTATTCGCCGCTGACCGCCATGACGTCAGGATATTGACGAAACCGATTACGTTGGGGATCAAAATATTAAAAATATGATGTGTCATTTAAGTCGGGGATGAAGAAATGAAAAAAACTTTGCGTGCGATGAAAGACTTCATTGAACTTATATCTGATGTAACCTTTGATTGTTGGCTGTTTTTATATTTTTTTATTACATATCCTAATTTTATTCACATTACTTATATCAATAATACATTCGCTCTAAAGGTCTCTATGATCACAGTGACGTCTTTACTATCCAAAGCACTCAGTAATAATACAATGAAAATTAATATTCTTCTTAATAACTGTGAATGAAAAAAAAAAAAATTGTCTAGATTCCACGCAGAATACAAATGGGCTCCACAGATAACATGCATGTACACACTACAAACTAAATATTAAAATCCTCACTGTTCTTTCTTTGTCAATATTTCTGTCATGTCTCATTTTACAGATGAAAATACAATCACACACAGACCCAGGTCCCAATGTACCTTACAAAACCTGGTCAGCTAATCGATTACACTTGCATGGCTGTAGGTAGCAGTTCAACTGTGACCCTGTATATATAATAATATATATATTAATATAATATAATAATATATATACATACATACTATATATAT
>NC_087220.1:54660217-54670217 GCF_015104395.2 Macrobrachium nipponense
CTCCCCATCCCGAAACTCCTACGGGATACACAGGATAGACGACGGAATGGGAGGAAAGGCGGGAAGGGGAGAGTTGTCTGTAAAGCGAAACGACATAGAGTGGGTGGCATTTCCTGACGAAGGCGCAGGCGTTAGTCTATTTCGAGGAAGGTTGGGGGGAGGGGGGGGGGGTGCTGATCATAACGCCATAATATACGAGAATGTATCTTCAGGCAGTAATTATATATAAGACAAAATAATAAGTCTTCCTTTACACGTACGATACAGGGGTCCAGTAGGTATCGCATTACGGTCAGTATTACAATATCTAGCTATATATTTTTGTGAACTAGCTTTCCTTTATACAAGTACGGAACAGATATCAAATTCTGTTAATTAGCATTTACACGGTTACTACTATCCCAAGTACAATATAAGCCATTACACTAATGTTAGTTTGCATTTTATGCGAGATACAAGAATTAATTCACGGATAACTTGAACATGAAAACAAGTGATAATATAATCATGCCAAGTGATAATAATAATATAATATAATTATGTTATCCGCAACACGCACGATTTTTACAGCGATAAAAATGATTTCCCGGTACAGTGAAACATGTATTTCAAATTATCATAACGAGGAATGACTATCTTTAAGTCATGTATAACATAACAATTAATAATTTCGAATAAGAGATATAATCAAATATTCTCTAATTAACACTATCTACACATTAAGGTATTCAAGATATTAATAACTAACATCATCCGACAAACATCTTAATCCTTAAACATCATCACAAACTAAGAAAGCACCAACATAACAGTCACGACAACATCAGCACTAACATTAAACATTTCTCTACATATAACAAATCAACGCCAAAACTAAAGCACCGACAGCATTCACCACCAACGTTCTCCAACATCGCCAACAAGGGTCGTTTCCATAGACTGCTAGTGAGTCATTTGCTGATGTATGAGGCAAATATACTTTGGTCGTAATATCAGGGAATGAATAACAGCATAGCAGCCGTATATCACCCGAATGACCTTTTGCTTAAGCGGGGAAACCTCTCTCTCTCTCTCTCCGTGGTGTTGTTGCTGCCCATTATCCATAAATTTGTACATCAATATATACTGTCTGTCTGTCTCACAAAAACATTACTGTGCGGGGAATCTCTCTCTCTCTCTCTCTCTCTCTCTCTCTCTCTCTCTCTCTCTCTCTCTCTCTTCGTTGCTAGTCAAAATGCATAAATTTGTATATCAATATACATAAATTGTATTCAAAACAGAATCTAATATGCATAACAGCCTTCTCTCTCTCTCTCTCTCTCTCTCTCTCTCTCTCTCTCTCTCTCTCTCTCTCCGCATAAAATTATAAATAAACATGGAAAACTGGACTGTTTATGGCAACAGGGGAAAAATTATACAAAATACCAATTTCTCTGTTTACATGAGTGTTACAAATTCACATTTAACAGCAGCAGATATATAAATAAGATAAGTCTTCCTTTGCGTGTACGACGAGAAGCTTAAATCAAACTGAAAATACATTATACTTAACGAAAAGACCTTCACGCTTTCTCCAAGTGTAACTATCATTAATCAAATCAAAGTTTTGTTCTGAATGAAAGATGCAGAAATTAACGCTTAACATTAGCCTACATCGACACCAACAATATAACAAATTGCAGTTTCATACACGAGAAAAAAAAAAAAAAAATCTGCACTTTTCCGAGAACTCTCTTCCTCTACGTCTAATTATTCATATTATTAATACAAGACGCATTAATCGGCACATTATCATGCTTGCTAGCAGCCAAATATTTCAAAGACAAACTAGAATTTATACACACACACACACACACATATATATATATATATATACACGACTAAGTAGACATAGTGGAAACAATACCATACCATAATGATTACGTTTTGCTATCACTTACTCTCCCTCTCAAAGTGAGTGTGAACAATCAAAATAAACACGGGAAAATATATATCTCTCTGTATACAAGCAGACATCTTTGCGTGTAAACAGATGGGCTATAAACAGATTGGCAAACACGGTATATAGGTATACTAAACGTAGAAAAAAGCATTTCAATAACGGAAACGGATTGTGCGATAAAATACGGGAAGCTGCTTGTTGGGATGTGCAAAAAATACATCTTCACGTTCACTCTCACACAACGTGAAAACGTACTATTATGCATATAATGTATAACGCATTCAAGCAGATATCAAACATAACTAAAGGGAACACGCACAACATTTTACATAAATATATATAAATAATAAATATATATACACATATATAATGTTATAGTTTGTGAGTGTGTTAGTGCGCGCGTATGGAAGCATGTGGTACGCGTTCCATTACTAATATATATCATTCAGTATAAATGTGGTATAAGTATGGTCAGGTGCAAACTGTTTGCCAGTAAACTGTTGACGTTCACACACTCCCACTATGACTGTGCTTTAACATTCAAAGCGATTCACCTCTATCTCTTCGACAAACATTATATATATATATATTATATATATATATATATATATATATATATATATATATATATATATGTATATATATTTGCTATTTATAACTTAAATTGTAAGCACTTCGCTCGCAACTCACAAAATGCTGCAGTAGTATAAACATTTTTTTTCCCTTCGTAACTCCATATAGTATATCAAACACATTTAATTTCATAATCAAACAATTGCTGCCTTTAAAACATCTTCATAAACTTATCTACAGTAATAGCACCATATCAAATTAATAAACAGCCAACTTCATCTGCAATAAACGCCAGATATATCTATATGACAAAAATACTAAACAGTATATATAAACGTTCTGTTTATGAACACAACCAAACATGACCTCCGGCCACATCTGCCCGACTTGTTGATCGGACAAAAATATTTCTACCCTAGGTACACTCGGCAGCAAAAGACTTGGCCACCGTACAAGCAGTTGAGTGAGTACGTGCCTCCTCCGCCAAGAATAAAACTATATCCCGGACTGGACACTTATCCGGATGAATAAGGTTTAACGTAGCTTTCCTCGTCCTCTGATCTCTTCTTGATGTGTTTCCCGTTATCTTCTGTAACGTCTTTCAAATGAGCACTGCACTCTTTGGAGGCTTAAATTTCATCTCAAGTCAATAAATTGTTTCATACGAATAGGGCTCATCTTCTGAATAATAATAAAATAATAATAATAATAATAATAATAATAATAATAATAATAATAATAATAATAATACCTAAACGTCATAGCAAACTAAGCCGGATACGGATGCAATACAGCAAAGGATCCGGCTACCAAAAATATACGTACAACGAAAACTCCTTAACCTCCGGTTGGCCTTCCTGTAATTCGACCGTACTTTCAGACGTAATTTCACAGACCGAAAACCAGACCGTCAGACCGACAGACTGACTAACAGTATATAACAGACAAACAGAAACAACTCCTAACGTCTCATCAACTGCAGGAAACCAGATGCTCGAAAATTCAAAGAGACAATTTCAACGAGAGAAAACCAAAATCTCATTTCCAATTACCTGTTCTCAACTATTTGAAGCGAAGGTAGACGTGAAAAAAAATAAAGAAGTGAAAAAAAGAGAGTAAGTGGCATCTTGGCAAGCGCCGCGGGAATTATCAGAGTAGTTGGCAACGATGCAACGCCGTCCCCCCAGCGAGAGCGATCGCGACTTTCTCTTTGGTTCTTATTTATATATAATATATTTCATTCTGCTTCAGTGTGGAAATCTCTTTCTATCTTTTCTTTCTCTAAATGAAATATATCTCTTATTAAACCCAAATAAAATACATAATAAAAGCTGGACCTACAGCAATAAAATAAAACCTAATTTAAATCTCTACCACGCAATATTTCTCAAGCAAATACACACGACTATTTTTAAAACGAGACGTTCTGTACGAACTAACGGCGTGCAAGAACGACTTCCGAATGGACGTACGTACGTACGTACACGTGCATTCACCTTCGAACCTGTACGGTTAATTGCATACACGCACGTGTGAGTGTGCACTGCATGCAGATGTGAACCATAACTATGATGGGAATATTTCAACACTTATACGTTTGCGCGTATGTGTGATACATAAACACGTTAAATACATCCTTCAAGAAAATAAATTCTAAAATGCCCCTTCCCCCTCCTACCACAAAAGGGGAAAGGGGAAGTAAACGGCGGCGGGGGTGGGGATGGGGGATGGATAGATAAAAGTGCTTAAGAAAAGAATTACATCAGATAAAAACTTTATGAGGGAACGGGGATTAAAATTACGTGATAAAACGGCTGTTGTAAACGGCTTAAATAATCCCCCCCCCCCCCCCCCCGCCGTCTTTTGTAGGAACGGTTCTTTTGTGTGACGGGAAAAGGCGGAAGGTCTCCTTCCTTAGCTGATCGACACTCCTAGGAAATTGAATGTTTACCAGGTAATTAATATCATTATTATTATTTTTCTTACCAAAAATAATATATTTTTTTGTAATATTAGACATACCGGTGGTAATAATAGTGGTTTTATCCATCAGGTCAATGGAACCCTTTAAAAGAATGAGAGAGAGAGAGAGAGAGAGAGAGAGGAGAGAGAGAGAGAGAGAGAGAGAGAGAGAGAGAGGCTTAATAATGTAGATGGTAATAGTAGTTTTATCTGTCAGCAGTTGCAGAGAACACTTAATGTGAGAGAGAGAGAGAGAGAGAGAGAGAGAGAGAGAGAGAGAGAGAGAGAGAGATGGTAGTAATAGTCGTTTAATCTGTCAGCAGTTCAATAGAAGACTTCATAAGAAAAGAATGAGAGAGAGAGAGAGAGAGAGAGAGAGAGAGAGAGAGAGAGAGAGAGAGAGAGAGAGAGAGCTGCATAAAATGTTCATGCAAATAGCTCTGCCCGTCAGATGATTTGCATCTTTGCCTTGTTTGCAATATCGATTCAAATCTCACTTGCTGGTATCAATATATTACATATAATATATATATATATATATATATATATATATATATAATATATATATATATATATATAGAGACGCGTTGTAATTCATGCAAGTATTCATAACAGTCTAAAACAACGACAAAATTTTTTTACACACATTAACATATATCTCTCATGTATGTACTGAGTATGTATCTAGTATATACAAAGTACACATATGTGTGTGTGTGTGTATATATATATATATAATTATATATATATATATATATCTATATTTTATATATATATATATATATATATATATATATATATATATACATACATACATATATATATATATAATACAACGTAAACATACGTAACTCACAACTGCCTTCACCAGCTGCTGCTAAATTCAACGTAATACAAAGGTATAAATGAAATACTGCAACGCAACCGTTCCCAGCGCTAACGAATTCTGATGACGAAAAGATAGCGAAAGGTCACTTACGACACAATAGCCCCGTATTGCTGAGAGATAGAGATAGATGAGAGAGAGCGAGAGAGAGGAGAGAGAGAGAGAGAGAGACTCGCCTGCTGTGAGAATATCGATGCATATTAATTCTCTTTTATATATATATATATATATATATATATATATATATATATATATATATATATATATATATCGAGCTACAATGTCCTTTAATATCTAATTCGCTCTACCTCGGAATTAATATATTTTCATATATGCTTAACCGAAGGGGAATTTTTTCTCGATAATAGATTTACCTGTACTTGGGCGCGAACGCAGGTACGCGGTTGGGTGTACCGCTTCCACTGACGGTCCTGGATTTATAATGTACCTGCGTTCGCGCCCAAGTACAGGTAAATCTATTATCGAGAAAAAATTCCCCTTCGGTTAAGCATATATGAAAATATATTAATTCCGAGGTAGAGCGAATTAGATATTAAAGGACATTGTAGCTCGATATATGTATATGAATCACGGTAATGTGATATGACTTATATATATTATATATATATTATATTATATATAACTTCTCTTTTTTTCTTGGCAGTATTTACTGCTCTCTTCCACGTTCTCTATTGAACATTTTTCTCTCGTTTCTATCGCTTTACTGATTATGCTGTCTTCATATCACGTTCGTTGTCTTCTTTTCTGCTTTCCATTCTGGGTTACCATTTCGCATTTCTCATACTCTTTTCTTCAGTTATTCTTTCTCCTCGAAAGGAAAAACTAGAAAAATTCTTTTATTCCTTTTCTCATGTTATTCTTTGGATTTCCGTTATGCCTTAAAAAAAAAAAAAAAAAAAAAAAAAAAAAAAAAAAACATAAATCCTCTTATAGAATCAATTTTCCCTTCCATCCTTCCAATCCTCTTTCAATTCCTTCGCCTGGAATATTCTTACGTATTTCTTCTTTTATCCTTAGTTCGATTTCTTTCCGCCGATAAATAATTTTAAAGGATAATAATAATCTCCCTTTTTCAATAAGTAAAAAAAAAAAATTATCAAAACAAGAGTTTGATTTCAATTCTATTCTTTTTCTTCATATAATTAAAGACTCAAACCAATAAAAATTCACAAAAGAAACAATTCTTCATCTCCTTTCTCCCGAAAAAGAAAAAAACATGAAAGAAGCAAATTCCGACGTAAAGAGAATCTTTGATTTTTTTTTTCTTAAATCTCCGTCTGATGAGATAGCCAAGTCTCGCTCGCTCTCTTTGGTGTTCCCGCCTTCTCTCTCTCTCTCTCTCTCTCTTTCATCTCAAGCTTGGGACGGACGGACGGTCCCCTTACCAAAACCCGCCTCCCCCTCCCCCCCCTCTCTCTCTACCCCCCCCCCCCCCCGCCCTGCCTCTTTTCTTGACTTAGTTTCCAGTACTGGTATTTCACTCTTATTACGGGTCTCTCTCTCTCTCTCTCTCTCTCTCTCTCTCTCTCTCTCTCTCTCTCTCCTTTCGACTTCCTTTTTACTATTCATTGTCTCTATCGAGTAATCTCTCTCCACCATTATTTTTCCCAAATCTCTTTCATTTTATGATTTGGTAATCTCTCTCTCTCTCTCTCTTTAACTTAATTTTTGTCGTTTCCTTTCATTCCGTGGCTCTCTCACTCTCTCCCATACACACATACAACCAACCACTACACACACGCTTTCACGCAAACCCCGTTGACGAGAGAGAGAGAGAGAGAGAGAGAGAGAGAGAGAGAGAGAGAGAGAGAGAGAGAGACCCATATAAAACACCTGCATCGCTGCTAATCAACCTCATACCCATAAGACTATATAACCCTGACCATCATCACGATTCGGAAATACCCAGCGATGCCCTTTTGCCCCGACACACCAGAAGAGAGGGATATAATATATGCCATGTGGTGGCCTTCCTGGACTGCCGGCACGGGCAGCCTCCATTTTACAGGCCGAAGAAGAAGTCTCGTCAGCGGCAGGTTTGCAGGCCAAGCTCAACAGGGCCTCAGGATCCTGGCAGGATACCGACGACCTGGGCTCGTGTGTGTGTGTGTGTGTGTGTGTGTGTGTGTGTGTGTATATATATATATAATATATATATATATATATATATATATATATATATATATAGTATAGTATACATAGATACAGCCTTCGTATTCTATTGCCTCACCGTTGAAAAGTTACTATTCTGGAAAGAGGTTGTGTGTGTCGGGTGGGGGGTGGGGGCTGGGGGGGGGGACCTCACGTATGATATTTACGACAACATAATTATCTGTTTGTTACCATTATCGTTATATTTAATCGCGTTCTACCCCTATTGCTTCTATTAAATACAGACATACACATAAATATAGCCTCTCTCTCTCTCTCTCTCTCTCTCTCTCTCTCTCCTCTCTCTCTCTCTCTCTCTCTCTTATATATATATATATATATATATATATATATATATAATATAATATATATATATATATATATATATATACGCCCATATGTATATGAACAGGTATGTATATAATATATATGCGATCAAAATCACACTGACACATGAATTATATATGCAAATTTACCATGTGGTATACCTTTATCTATCTATCTGTCTATATATATATATGTATGTATGTATGTATGTATGTATGTATGTATGTATGTATGATGTATGTATGTATGTATGTATGTATATATATATATATATATATATATATATATATATATATATGATAGATAGAAAGACATAACCTTTTAGACATACATACATTCACTCCAAAGCCTTCCTTAATATACCGAGGGATGAGAAGAAAATTTATTAAATATCCCACTGACATAATTGCAACCTACGTAAAGATGAGAAAAAAAAAATGGCGCAGGCATTTTTCGGTCGCTTCAAAAGTTTTGCCTTCAAAGGAAATTCGACACAAACAAAACTTGCGCGAAGAATCCAGTTCAACTATTTCCCGAGGCTAAATCAAACAAGAGTGAGAGAGAGAGAGAGAGAGAGAGAGAGAGAGAGAGAGAGAGAGAGAGAGAGAGAGAAATTACAAGCATCTTTAGTGAGACATAATTCCCAAAATTAATTCCAAGTCATTCCAATATTCCTTGTCCCAGAGAGAGAGAGAGAGAGAGAGAGAGAGAGAGAGATTTGTACAAGCCTCAATCCTAATCTTATTATCCAAATGATTAAATAACAAAATTAAACCATAGGGATTTATATTTTGTCCTATTCTAAATTTTAATATCCCAGAAAAACTGAAATATATCTATATACATTTGAGCAACGACGACAATGTCTTCCCTGAATTATTTTCAATGTTAATTATTCATTCGTATCTTTTGTTTAATACGAATACACACATTAATAATCGTCATAAATTAAACTATAATTCATTGGGGCCTCTTTACTATACAGTATACATGCATGTTCATAATTCAACGTGAATAATGTATACTATTTATTATTATATATTACTGTAAACTTTACTATCTATAATAAAATAATGCAAAACAAAAATTATAACCTTTAACATCTGCAACCAATTACCATGACATCGAGTGAAAATAAGTGGGAGAAAAAAGCATTAGTAAATTAATGTAATTTAAACTCATATATTGCATAATAATAAGACTATAATTTTAACATTCGTAACCAATTTGGGAATCTTAACATTTGTAACCAATAACCTTTAGGAAATTTTATTTCAACATTTGTAAATAATAAACTACACTAAAAAAAAAGAATCAATAACTATTAACAAATGAAACAAAGGGGGGGGGGGTGAATGCAAAAGACAAGACAGTGGAGGGAACATTAAAAAAATTAAATAAATAAAAATAATAAAATAAAGTATTCTATTTGCTAACCATAAATTACTAGATTCAACTGGTAACTAACTCGAATTAACTTTCCCAAATGAGAGTGTATACCTGCTACACCTGTGACCATAAACCTCGAACCCTTACAGACCAAATTAAAAGCAACAGAACAAATAAAATAATAATAATAAAAAAGAACGTCAAAATGAAAAAAGTAAAATAATGGGAAAACAGAACACGTGAAGACCATAAAAATAAAAAAAAGACACGAGGACTTAAGAGGAAACAACACATAAATAGCCATACTGTTCACTCCAAAGTTGTGGACGGAATCGGAAACACACTTTTCAGGATTCCAGAGTCACTGGAATAGTTTGTTCCATGAGGCTGGTGAGATGGAGGGGGAGGGGGAGGGGGGGGAGACAGAAAGAGCGGTCGAGCTCGATAATTTTCAGCCGGAAGTTCCATGTCTTCAGCAACGCCCACGCGCTCTCTCTCTCTCTCTCTCTCTCTCTCATCTCTCGTCTCTCTCTCTCAGTTCTCTCTCTCTCTCAGCCGACTTGAGGTTTAGTATTATTTATGCATGAATCTGCACATATATATATAAAACGCGTATACTTATAAATACATATACGTATTGATACAGGCAAACTGGACGGTATAATAACAATATAGGCTTAATATAGGCTTATATGCATATCCTATATATTCATAATATATAATATATGTATGTATGTATGTATATACAT
>NC_087220.1:54672717-54685217 GCF_015104395.2 Macrobrachium nipponense
AAAACCCCGTAACGCATAACTCGAACGAGATCAACTCCGCACAGAGCGTCTCAGAATTAAATTGCCCAAGAAACATTAAACTTCAGTAAATCAACTGAAACAACTACAATTCCAACTCAAATCACCGTAACTATAACCGAACACTTTCCTTTCCCTTGTCCGCAACTCAATACCCCTCCCTCCATCCCGCCCTCCTACCCTACCAATCCCCCTCCCAAGAAGTCCGCCACTCCCTCTCAAACCAATCCCCTCCCACACCAATCTCCCGCCACCCTTTCCCGCCATGTATGCCTTCCCGCCCTCCGGTCCCCCTCCCAGAGTACTACCCATCCTTCCCTCCCCTCCCGGCCATATCTATTTCCTCCGTACAGCGAGTTCCCACTTAGCCTTTTTTATGAGCCATTTTCTTAAGGGGAAGTAATGCTTTTAGTTGCTGTATCTGGTATCTTTTACATCTCGGCCGTCGCTTATGGCCTTCCTTCTCGCGAGAGGAGAAAACGTGCAGACTGGGGTGGAGGAAATGAGAGAAGAATAACGATGGGTGGAAGAGGAGGGGTGGCAGACAGACACTAAGAGGATCAGGAGATAGGAAGAACGAGGGATAAGGCATATCTAAACAATCAACAGATACAACCTCTCCTCAAACTCGACTGTGAACAAACAAAAGCCAAAACTACAACCACAACCCCACAATAAAAATGATCCAGCCTCCCATTCCCTATGCCAGCGTCCTGTGAATCCCATCCATATATAATTCATCTGTGCTAATGAGGACGGCGATGGGAGACTTGTTCTTGCATAAATCTGGCAGTGGGTAGAATGACAAGACTCCCGGAGACTGGGTCAAGGTGAAATTGTGAGAAAAAAAAAAGTAATGAACATCTTACGATTCGTTGAAAATACGTTACGAAATCCGCAGCGATAGAATACGTTACGAAGGTGATCAAATATGTTATATGTTGGCTAAGTGGTAAACTATATTGAAAAAGGCGATGATCAAATACATTAAGACGAAATAAAAATATATTCAGAGAGGCACAGTAGTAAAGTAAATTTAGGAAGGCACAGTGCATTTAAAGAAGCGGTGATAAAATACATTACGACGATATTAAAAGATATATCTAGAAAAGGCACCGTGGTATAGTATATATGTTGAAAAAGGCGCAAGGATATAAATACATTAAAACGATATTAAAATATATTTAGAAAGGCACAGTGGTAAAGTATACTGAAAAAAGGTGATAAAATACGTTATGATATTAAAATATATTTACAAGATTAATGATCATAGTAAAACAAGACAAAATGACTTCGTAAAACGACATAAAAGGTTCAATTAATAGAAAAACATAACAAACTAACATAGTAGTAAAACAAGATAAATTAAAGGTAAAAAAAGGATAAATAAGCAACGTAACACTAGTCTATTAAGAAAAATTAACACTAATCACAGTGATAACGACACAGTAGGCACGCATGACGGTGATATAGCCTAAGCACCTTTATTACAACGCGGCTTTTGTGTGGAAGGATATAACATATGTGACTTTTTTATATTTATTTTTTCATAGTTTATTATTTAAAAAAGTGCACGTAACACCTGTGTGGCTTTTCCGAGAAGCCAATTCCGCTCAGGGGGAAACGGTTTATTAGAGAAAATTATTTGTATGAACACAAGTGCGCGCCATTAACAAATTTATGCCCCCGATTCATGAATTAAAGGATGGCACAGCAGTAAATGGTTTACTTTTTTTATGAAGCCATCACTACAAAGGCAGAGGCCTACTGGAGAATATATACATTCATATAACACAACTATATATATAGACAGATAATACATACATACATTCATACATACATACACACACACACACTCACACATATATATATATATAGATGTGAATTTTTTATCACATCACCTTGATCATATACATGCATTAAGATACAAATGTCCTTTAATATCCAATTCGTCCTACCTGGGGAATTAACGAAATTATTATCAACTAAAAAAAATTCCCCTTCGGTTAACATGTGTGAAATAATATTAATTCCCAGGTAGAGCGAATTGGATATTAGAGGACATTTGTAGCTTAATGCATGTATGATGTATGTATGTGTATATATATACACGTATAAAAGTGATGTGTTCAAGGCGATCTCTGTTTAAACATGTGATATAAACCTCCCGTTAAAAATATAATATAACACCTGTAAAGCGTACTACGCTACCCCTTACATAAAAAGCAGGGAGATAAGGTGTACATCCCGATGAGATAACCTACTTATTAGTGTGTGGTGGCCTTATCATCTCGCGCAAATGGTTCAGATGGTAGGCCTAGACCTAAACTTAAGCGGCGCACGGGAAATTTGATAAGTCTGGGAGTAGAGCCTGTGAAGAACGGTTGGGTAGGAACACGGTCCAGATAGACCGTGGGTAGGAACTGCTGGGATCGTCTTTTCCTCAGTCCAGCTAATACTGAAATAATATGCCTATCTAAAATGGGTGTTCATTTAAAGTAAGGACGAGTTTTCACTTACTACGCAGGATATATATATATATATATATATATATATATATATATATATATATATATATATACCTATCCATTTCCTTACGGTTTATAGCATACTGTTTGGTTACATGTTGAAACAAAAAAGTTTATATATATATATATATATATATATATATATATATATATATATATATATATATTTGTGAGAAAATTTTAGTTTAATGCACTTGCACAGATACGTACACATATATACACTATATACACTCACTATGTATGTAATACATATCTGCGTTAAATAATTTTTTTTAAACTGCACAAAAATCTTAATAGACACAATTTCAAAAAAACTGAAATAAAAATAAACAAGTATAACCTTGGCCGGACTTGAAGAAGCCCGGAGTGCTGTTATAACGCGAGGCCTACAGGCTATGAACCGAAATCAATAGGCTATAAAGCAAGGCCATTTGCTACGGAACACAGGCTATAAACTCTGAAATTACATCCAGCTGAAAACTGAGGCACTCTCTCGCAGTTTCCGTTCAAAAAGGTTGTAATTATTATTAGTCACTCGAATTATTGAAGATGCGATGAAAACGATAAGGCATTGAAAACGAGGTCTTTCTTTTATTTCAGAGTGATATTGATCTGTATATTATATTGGGAATGAATTTACATAGTAAAAAGAAAATGGGACACATATGTATAATCTATATCTTATGACATAATTCAGCTTTAAAATTAAATCACATAATGGGACAAACTTCAAGGCAATTATATCTTATAAAATTATTTAATGTTTGTTATTTTATCTAATAACAAGGTTTGATTTCAAAATTATATTAGATAATGGGGTAAAAAATTACGATATTTATAACATATCACCATTGTAATTTATATTGTTATATATTATAAAAAAAATTTAATTTTAAAATGATTCATATTAGATAAAGGGACAAAACTTCTGATAATCATAACTTATAACAGAATGTAATGTTTATTACTATACTTATAACAAAATAAAATTTTAAATTGTATTAGATAATGGAACAAAAACTTCTATTAATCATATAAGAGAATTTAAATTTAAAAAATAAAAATAAAATAAAAATATTTACGCAACTAAATCATACATAAAAAATAACCGATATTATTCAATAACTTGCAGTATCGATAAACACCGCCTATTCCAAAATTACTTTGATATACGAACAATTAAAAATAACCGCTTTGACAATCAAGTGTAAAAATACTTTTGACGCAAAAGGTAAACGAAAATGAAGCTTAAATAAACTGTATTTATACCGATAAACTGTATCTATTCAGATTACAGAAGAAAATAAAACTTAAATAAACTGTATTTATACCGAAAAACTGTATCTATTCAGATTAAAAAAGAAAATAAAATTTAAATGAACTGTATTTATACCGATAAACTGTATCTATTCAGATTACAGAAGAAAATAAAACTTGAATAAACTGTATTATACCGATAAACTGTACTATCTATTCAGATTAAATAAGAAAATAAAACTTAAATGAACTGTATTATACCGATAAACTGTATCTATTCAGATTACAGAAGAAAATAAAACTTAAATAAACTGTATTTATACCGAAAAACTGTATCTATTCAGATTAAGAAAGAAAATAAAATTTAAATGAACTGTATTATACCGAGAAACTGTACTATCTATCTATTCAGATTGAATAAGCTGTACACTATATCTAGGTATCTAGGCAGATAACGTGACAGTGACTATATATTACTTCATTCCTCACACGAGCCACTCTCTTTAAGGAACGACGACTATTCTTTATATGAACTTTATAGAACAGCCACAGCCACCATGACCGAGTGATGCAGTTCTCGCAGCATGTTTGCTAGGCGCGTGGTTCATCACTCACAGCCTACCCATCATCAGTTAACCCATGTTTGTATGTATGTGTGTGTGTGTGTATATGAGTTTCCTCTCTGGTGTTGTGTAAGTAGTGTGCATGAATTTACTCTCTGGTAATGTGTAGGTATGTGTGTATGAATTTACTCTGGTAATGTGTAGGTATGTGTGTACGGATTTATTCTCTGGTATGTGTATGAATTTATTCTCTGGTAATGTATAAGTATGTGTGTACGAATTTATTCTCTGGTATGTGTGTATGAATTTACTCTCTGGTAATGTTTATGTATGTGTGTACGAATTTCCTCTCTGGTAATGTGTAGGTGTGTATATGAGTATTTTGTCTATTAATATATAGATGTGTATGAACCTACTCTTAACAAATGTTTATGTAAATGCTTTATGTAGCTTTGAGTTAGTATATTTGTTTTATTTTCAACACAATATACTAACTCAAAGCTACATAAAGCATTTACATAAACATTTGTTAAGAGTAGGTTCATACGCATCTATATATTAATAGACAAAATACTCATATACACACCTACACATTACCAGAGAGGATATTCGTACACACATACCTACACATTACCAGAGAGTAAATTCATACACACATACCAGAGAATAAATTCGTACACACATACCTACACATTACCAGAGAGTAAATTCATGCACACATACCAGAGAATAAATTCGTATACACATACCTACACATTACCAGAGTAAATTCACACACACATACCTACACATTACCAGAGAGTAAATTCATGCACATTACCTACACAATACCAGAGAGGAAACTCATAAGACCCATTCCTACACATTACCAGAGAGTAAATTCGTACACACGTACCTACACATTACCAGAGTGTATATTCGTTCACACGTACCGAAATTGTTTACCAATGAACGAAGCCGATGGAGCACGACATAAGGCGACACATTTTAACGAGAGGAGGGACACGCGAAAATTATTCAGCGGCCGCAGCAATGCACAGCTATCTTAAGAATTCTGACCTTTTAAAAGTGAAGCTTTTCGCTTCACTGGGTCAGTAGTAGTAGTAGTAGTAGTGGCGTTGGGGGGGGAGCGTTGCGGTATTTACGATACCTGCGCTTCATTTGGTCCGTTGCGAATATATGACAGACAT
This sequence comes from Macrobrachium nipponense, assembly GCF_015104395.2. Lineage (NCBI taxonomy): Eukaryota > Metazoa > Arthropoda > Malacostraca > Decapoda > Palaemonidae > Macrobrachium > Macrobrachium nipponense. Next base: position 54,678,274 of record NC_087220.1, read on the forward strand.
TTAGGATGAACACAATATATATATATATATATATATATATATATATATATATATAATATAAATATATAAACATTAAAACAATTGCATCTTATAGTGTGTACGAATTAGACTACCTATATCACGCATGCAAATATGCTATATACCTAGGTATGTAGGCTATAAACATAAAAAAAAAAAAAAAAAAAAAAAGGTAAAAGTTTGAAAAGAATGAGCATCTTGTTTTTATTTCAGGAAAATATATTTCCTGACAATGAAAAGGCTACAGCAGCATTTGTTACTGAGCAATTCAATGAAAGTCACTGTTGTTATTATCATTATTATTATTATTATTATTATTATTATTATTATTATTATTATTATTATTTTTATTTCACACCTTAAAACAGGCCAAGATTTTGTATAACACGCAGGACCTATAAATCTAAAATCCACATTCGAGAACAACACACAGCAAAAAAAAAAAAAAATAATAAATAAAATAAATAAACAAATAAATAAATAAATAAACATAATAATAAAAAATAAAAATAAATATACCCAAGTAGTTAACATTTATTTATTTAAAATAAAAAAATAAAAATAAAGACACCCAAGTAGTTAACAAATAAACGAAAGACGCGACGTAGCGAAATAAAAATAAATAAATAAAAGTAAAGACAATTCCGACGAGAGAACCGTCGACTCACTCCCGCTCGCCGCTGCTCGATCGAAAAACGTGCGGCTCGCTGTTACGGTAACATCTGACACGGTCCGTACGTAACGCTGGTCTAGTGGTCCAGAAGCCCTCGGGTCCAGGGCCTGGTCTGAGATCCAACCCCCTTTCGTCTGATTGTGCTTTCGTTATTTCTCGTCTCTGCTCCTTGTGTGACTGACTACAGTGAGTTAGTTTCACAGTCCGCGTAGTCACGGTCTAGACCTTGCGTGTAGTATGCTGGCTGATTGCCTGCGAGTTAGCTTTGATAGCTTAGCCTATGAAGGTTCAGAGTTCTCATTCGCTGGGGTCGTGTATCCTGGCTGAATGTCGACTTGTTGATTTGAACAAGTCGTGCAATAGTCGAGAATCCTGTCTGACTGTCAATTTGATAGGCCGAATATGATGGCTGAATGTCTGCTTGACTGTATATACTTAAGTCAGTCGTGCATGGTGTCTGAATTCAAGTTCATCTGCCGTTTGCGTGTCTGCTGCCTGCCTGCCTGCCTGCCTGCCTGCCAGCAACTCATATGCCTCTCCCGTGTGTCTGCCAGTTCATCTGCATATCCTCCCGTCTGCCCACCACCACCCCTGCATGTCTGCTGCCTTCCGAGTGTGCATGATCATTTGCTCGCTCGCGTCTGCTCGCTGCTGCATAGCTGCGTGCTCATTTACTCCCCTGCACCGTCGTGTACCTGGTCATTTGCCGGAGGGGAAAACCTACTTCTCTCGCATCGAGTCCACGTGTTCCTGGACTGCCTGAGAGAGAGAGAGAGAGAGAGAGAGAGAGAGAGAGAGAGAGAGAGAGAGAGAGAGGAGGTTGGCGAGTAAATTGCAGCTTCTTTTTCCCCCTGTCCGTCAAATATTAAAGGGATGGAGTGAGAAAAAAAAGGCATTAAAGAGATTACTATTATTTTTTTTTCTGCGACTTATAACCCTTTTGCTTGGATTACATGCGGGAAATTTATCCATAATATATTCGAAAAGGTGTCATATTTACAATTAATAAATTCCATAAGTCAGTGAGGATAAAAAGGAATTAAAAGAGTTTGTTGGTTTTATTATCCAGTTCTTGTAAAATAAAATTAACTTGTTTTTTTTTTTTTAACTGTGCTATCCCAAATTTGATGGAACAACTGAAAAATCACTTCTAAATTCATACTAATTTTACACGAACTGGATAGTAAGACCAACTATCTCTTTTTATCTTACTTTCCACATTTAGAAAATTTTAAAAAATAATAAAAATTAAAAAAATAAAATATGACATCTTTTCACATACAGGGATACACTTCCCACTTTTACTAGAAGGAAAAACTTTGTAGGTCATAGCAAAATAATATTGATGAATACAAGTGGCTAATTTAGGTACTTTTGTCGAACACATTCCCGCTACATAACGGCAATACCAGGCAACAATAATTTACTATCTAGAAAACATTTAAGGTAATTAGTTATTATAATGTCCTATGACATAATTTTAATGATAATGAAGGAGAAAATGTTGACACTCATAACGATTAAAAAAAGAGCTTACGACACTGACAGCTAATTCATAAATCACTCACGACACTTACATTCTCGTATGACATTATTCCCTCTTGGAGATATCGTCATTGTATGGTCGTATCTAGGATGCACGAAACCTTCACGTTGCAGGATTTGAATGTAACCAATGAAACAAATGCGAAGGTCATATTTTAAACAAGCAAAAAAAAATTTGGTAAAAAAAAAAAAGACGTTCACATAAAAAAAAAAAAAAAAAAAAAAAAAAAAGCAAAGAGGGCACAGCCACAACCACAGCCTACATCATCCTATTTACATAAACAACCGCATGAACGCTGCGGGGCAAAAGAAGGATTATAAGCTACTGCATACTAAATGGACTTTAAATGCCCGAAGCACATAACTAATACCCCCAGTTACACGATCCTCTCTGATGCATGACCACCTGTAATGTAGCATTTTGTATTCTTATGTGCTTGAAGTCTTGCCTTGGCTCATACCTGACAATTTGGATACTGTCACCTTCCGCTGAAAAGGTATAACCTGGATGTGGTTTACATAAAAGATTTTTAACACTGCTCTCTCACCCTATGTACCAGTTTCAATAAGATATCTAATATCTAAATTTCTAAGAACGTTAACCATAAGTCAAAATATTAAATTTTTTAACCATACGTCAAAATATTACATTTTTAAGAATGTTGACCATAAGTCAAAATTAGATTTCTTATTAAAACGGTGTACTTGGGTGAAAGACCAATGTTAAACTTCTTTTACAATAAACCACAGCCACGTTAACTATTCAAGAAAAGCTAACATTCCATGCATTTAGATGTCAGCTAAGCTGATCAAAATACATCCCTCAAGTGTATAATTATTATTATTATGATTACTATTATTATTCAGAAGATAAACCCTATTCATGAGAAGCGAGCCTTCTGGGCCACTGATCTAGAATTTAAGCTTCCAAAGACTATGGTGTTCATTTGAAAACAAAGACAGAAGATGATGAGAAATAAAGAAAGAGAAATACGTAAGCATAAGGTGAATATTTCCAGGGTACTAATGCACTACTTGAACTAGTACCGACGTTCTAATTGCAGACCCTCGGGGAAACTGAAACCTGAACTGACGGATGCAAACTGAAATCTGAACTGACAAATGCAAACTGAAATCTGAACTGACGAATGCACACCCTCAAGGAAACTGAAACCTGAACTGACGGATGCAAACTGAAATCTGAACTGACGAATGCACACCCTCAGGGAAACTGAAACCTGAACTGACGGATGCAAACTGAAATCTGAACTGACGAATGCACACCCTCAGGGAAACTGAAACCTGAACTGACGGATGCAAACTGAAACCTGAACTGACGAATGCACACCCTCAAGGAAACTGAAACCTGAACTGACGAATTCTAAAGTTAAGTTTCTCTCAAGAATTTTCTTTCTTTATACTGGGGGCCAAGGTTACAATGATAAAAGATATCATATCAGCTTGTAACAAAATTATCAAGCAAACAAGATTCAAAATTCTTACAGCAAAAGTGAACGTTAATAAGGCGTGATCCGACCTCCAGCTTAATCAGGCGCGTACTAAAATCTACGGTCAAATAGAAAGTTGTTTCGCCGACGAAAATTAAAATAAATAAGCTACATTTCATTAGAAAAAAAATTTCTGAACTGTTTAACAGCACTTTATTTATATTTTACATTTTAATTCTAATAAATCAATAACAAATATCCTATCCCGAAATTCCTGAATCTTTAACTCAACGCGAAACACCTTTTTCAGCCCTTTTTAGGCTTTCCTAATCCGCCCCCCAACAAGAACAACAACAACAAAGTAGTGTTTATAGGCTTACTCCCCAAGTAAGCGAAAATCCTCAGAAAGGATCAGGATCTCCAGACGGGTCAAGGTCAAAACGACACTGGAGTCAGTGTCAAAACTTACATTTTCTTGTCCAAATATATAAAAGCAAATCTCAAATTCTGAAAGTTCACTGTAGAATTCTAAAACAAAATTTGTTTTCTAGACAACTTGGTCTTAATCCAAGTTCAAAATAAATTAGGTATACATGTAAAGCTGGCAATTCTTAAATAAATAAACTATGGTTACAAAGCCTACCCACAAAGGTTAAGTTATAATTCTTAAAGGACCCTAACATAGGTGATGTAAAGCTGGCAATTCTTAAATCAATAAACTATGGTTATAATGCCTACCCACATAGGTGAGAAGGCAGGATGGAATAAAAAAAAAATACAAAAAGCGAAAATCAAAGCTGGGACAAATTTGCAGCCCGAAAATAATGGATAGGGTACAGCTAAAAGTATGACAAGCCCAAAATATAAGCTGGGATAGAGTTAAATGTTTTGCAAGCCGCCTAAAGTAAAGACTAGGATGCAGCTAAACGTTTACAACCCACCAAAAGTAAAGGCTTGGTTACAGTCAAGGCCTTGGTACAGCAACACGTTTACAACCCGCCAAAAGTAAAGGCTTTGGTACAGCTAAACGTTTACAACCAGCACAAAACAAAGGCTACGATAGAGCTAAACGTTTTAAAATCAGCCAAAAATAAAGCCAAGGATAGAACGAAACGTTTAGAATTGTGCATTTTGCTTGCAGCCATGAATAAAGGCTGAGATCAAACGTTTACAAGCACCCAGGAAAAAAAAAAAACATACAAGTACTGTTTCAAGATCAAGTCCAAGTCCTAGCAAAACAGGCCGAGGGGTTTACACTCCTCAAGATTTAATTCCTTTTTAGCCTAAGGTTCAAAATCTCGCCGACACGAGATACCCTTCCCTTCCCTTCCCATGCCATCAACCTTCTCCCGAAAGCCCCCAGGGCTCCTGGAGAGTGTTTGTTCCCTACCTGGTGGTGACCTTTAAGGTCTGCCATTAAGCCTGACTTTTATTTTCGTTACAACGGTTGGAGAACCGTCTCAAGAAGATGCCTCGTATATCCTATAGTGTTGGCTTTTGCATATTAACAGCGGTTTTCCAAGTCTCTGGATCGGCTATCTGACTTCGAGAGTAAATGGCAACTGTTAAATTACACCAAAGTAAAGAGACTAGAGGTTACAGAGAACATAGACGAGGAACTGATACACACCAACACACACACACACACACACACACACACACACACACACACATATATATATATATATATATATATATATATATATATATATATACTCTATATATACCTATATATATATAAAGCCTTCACGAAATTTGGCGGGTAAAGCGAAAGTGCTGTCGAATCCAACTGAATACTTGAAATTTGGCGGGAAATTGTTATATGGTGTAGACTATAAAAATGCAACAACAAAAAATTAACTTGGTGACAAATGGAAAAAGTGCAGTCGAATCAACCTGCAATATATGAAATATTGCTGGCCTTCGAAAAGCGCAGTCTATAAATCTAACAGGAACGTTTAAAATTTGAAGTTTGTCGGGAAATGGAAAAAGTGCAGTGGTAAGAATGTAACGTACGCCATTTGAAATTTGGCGCGAAACGAGAAAGTCGAGGAGCATAATATACAAATAAAGCATAAGTGAATTCGAGAAACTGGACAATGCGGTGATTTCCTGCGTACAAATAATGTGCCATAACATCTACACTTCGAGATATTTAGGTCTACAATTTGGGGTTGAATGGTTATTGACTGAAATAGAGCCAATTCACCGTGCGAGAATGTTGTATAAGAAAAAATAAAATCCAGCATCTATCAAGAATATCTTTAAAGAAAGGCATTAAGAAATGCATGAACAACTACAACTTAACGTGAAGTGTAAAAAAAAAAAGAAAAAGAAAAAACCCAGTCTTTAAAAATCGCGGGAACTTTCTAAACAAACAAACAGCATCACAACACGGTAAGCCCATACAATAACAACAATTAGCCTACAGCTATGCACTGAAAGCTACTACTGTTTACAAAAATAGACTATTATAAAATATATTAATATATATCTCTTTTACTATAGTGCTACTAAAACAATATTAACGTTGTTAACACATTAACAATAAAAGTTCGAAATCTCGTATTTTCCAGATCATTAGTAAAAGCTCCACTACAACTGATAAAAAAATATATATACTCCAACGGCTAAAACTTAAAACGCCTGTGGGTATACGAGTGAACTTCCTAAATTAAGGTAGCAAAAAAAAAAAAAAAAAAAAAAAAAAGCTTTACTATCAATATTTATACAAGTTCATTTATCCAATTTAATTCTTATACGCGCTTTAATTAGCGGTACTACTGGATAAATTTCAAAACTAATAAATGCACGAATTACTCGGTAATTTTATTTGTTGTAAACAAAGGTGTTTGTTCGTTTATAAAAAAATCTCACATTTCTATGAAGTATTTCTGTGAATATCTAAAAATATATCTATATACGGCACCACAATTAGACCCTTATGCAATAATTTTTGTGCATTATTATTCCAACAAAGTACTGAGAGAGAGAGAGAGAGAAGAGAGAGAGAGAGGAGAGAGAGAGAGAGAGAGAGGTATATGCATAGTGTTCTATCTTTTTTGGAAATGTAGGGTTGACATTTAATAAAACCCTTGCAGGGTTTACATATTCAGTATCAAAATCGTTCATTGTATTCCATAAGGTAATTTATACCATAACGTCTACAGAGAGAGAGAGAGAGAGAGAGAGAGAGAGAGAGAGAGAGAGAGAGAGAGAGAGCATGGCGCCGGCAGAGATGGAACAAAATAACAAATGAA
>NC_087220.1:54695217-54700217 GCF_015104395.2 Macrobrachium nipponense
TCTCTCTCACACTCCCACACACATAATCACCACCGTTAGGGCCACGATTATCCAAAAAATCCCTTAGGCTAATCATATTCAACACCGTCCTTCCTTCCCCTCAGCGAAGCCAAGTCAGAAAAAGACTTGGCAGTATACAGACAGTCATGTGATACAATGGGTCATTTCAGTTCAAGTGTGGGAATAAAGGAATAGAATAAATAAGGCTGTTTTTCGTGCAGGGGGAAATGCACTGCTTTCGCTTTCTTTTCATTGCGATTTATCATTTATCGTAGGATCTGAAATATCATAGCCTGTATATTTCAAAGTCATAAATATACATCCATATAATATATATATATATATATATATATATAATATATATATATAGAGAAGAGAGAAGAGAGAGAGAGAGAGAGAGGATGAGAGAGAGAGAGAGAGAGAGAGAGAGAAAGAAACATGAAAATTCAACAATCACTATAACACTAAAATAGAGAACACACATCCCATATCCAGTGACATTAAACATCACCACTGAATATAAAAAAATAATAAAATAAAAAAATCTCCGCCCGAAACCGAAATAATAAAAACAAATAATAAAGGGAATAAACCTTGCACCAAGATATTAAGAAAACCTTACCGGCAACACTGATACCGATGTCGAACAACTATAGTAGTGCTCTAGTTTAAGCGAGCACAAATATTGTGTGTGTTTATTCATACTCTCAGATATACAAATATTATATACATATAATATGTATTAATGTGTGTGTGTGTTTGGTATGTGTGACGCTGTATGTAAAGATGCAAAAAGATCTCAACACACTGTAACCGCCGTTAAAAATTCACAGGCGCCCAACCGCATATTTCCGAACTTCAAATTCTACCCTTTATCTCCTCAACACGCCCCAGGTCACATAGAGTATAGCCCTACTTCTTCTTTCTCGGGAAAAAATAATATATATCCCTTTCATAATTACAAAAATACTGATAAGAGTAGTAGAAGCTGTAACAGAACTGCAGTAGTATAGCCTAATACTACGATACTATTATTACCTCAACATTAAAATAACCCAAGAACTATTATCAACACAGTATGTTATGAACAGTAAATCATATCACGCGCTTGTTGACATACTGTAAATATATTACTGCTTCTATATGCTCACAATCCTTTACTTTATATAACCAATATAAGTAAAACAAAATATGCAATCGCCTAGGTAATAATAATAATAATAATAATAATAATAATAATAATAATAATAATAATATAATATATAATAACAACAACAACATATACAAACCAGTAATCACAAAGAATTTGCATGGAAATAAAATGTAAAAAAAAATATAATAATATTGCTATATATCGAGAATTTTTTTTTTTTTTTAATTCAGCGCCGTCAACATAAAGACCAACATCGCTGAAGTATTAGCAAAACATTATTTGAATAAACATCACATTTATGCTAAGAGCATAATAGCAGGGGTAAAGCCTCCCTTTTTACGGCGGGAATCCTTTAAACAAACGCGTTATTTCGATTCCTGTCATACAATCCACAAAAGAGCTCTCATACATTCGACAATTAATTAACTAACTTTGGGATGCACCGCGACTGTGAGGTGGATTCATTATAGTTAATTTTTAACGTTACGGAATTCATAACACACATCCATACACAACACACACACACACACACACACACACACACACACACATATATATATATATATATATATATATATATATATATATATATGCATGCCTATATGTGTGTGTGTGTGTACAAAAGGTTCGTGAAATTCAAAACACTGACAAATACAACGGTAAAACCCGTTACAATTATTATTATTATTATTATTCACAAGATAAACCCCTATTCATACAAGGGTACCAGGGCCATTAACTTGAAATTCAAGTTTCCAAAGATTATGCGTTCAATTAAAAGTACTGAAGATAATAGGAGGTACAGAAAGTGATATTATTATAAATTATAAAAAAAAATGTAAACGAATAAATTAATCTCAATCTAAATTTACTGAAAATCTAGAACAAAATGTCTTAATATATATGTCGCTTTCCCGCCAGGAATGAATATATTCTCACAGCTTTCATAATTCCATTTGCTTAAAGCGCACACGATACTTCAAAACTAAACCGTTAGCAAGTAATACAACACCAAAATAAAACAGTGAATTCTACACAATTCGTTCAGCAATCTGTATATTGTGTATAATATGAAACTAAATGCAATATCAATATATGATAAATTTCACTCAAATGTATCCGACCACCTAGTGATATTTATATATATGAATAATTTCACTAAAATTTATCAGACCACTAAGTGAAACTTATACATATATGAATAATTTTACTAAAATTTATCCGACCACTAAGTGAAACATATATGTGAATAATTTCACTAAAATTTATCAGACAACTAAGTGAAAAATGCAATCACTAGGATAAGAACACATCGAACAAATCAAGATAAACTGCTGTCCATCTTTAATTCCTTATAGCAGTCGTGAACAACGCCAAAATATATAAAGAGAAAATAATAGGGCCAAGTTTCACACGCCAAGAAATATTTCTCATAATCCGACCCAATCACGAAATTACGCAAAAGTAACAGAAAACTAAAGTGACGAAATTACCACGGAAGTAATCATAAATAGCTCTACATTATGGTACTCTTAATCTTCGGCTGGCGAAGGCTGGCTGGTTCGATATATGGATCTAGACCAAAGAAAAATACACGAAACAAATGCTAGCGCTAATTTCCTTTCGTCATAAGGATGGTACCAAATATCTGAACCAGTTTAACACTGCGAATTTAATTTCTAATGATTCTGCAAACCATTTATATTCATTTTATCTCTTCGAGCAAACTTAGGCCTAAACGCTTTATGTTCTATGGTTCGGTCTAAAATTCTTCCGAAATCTAATTGAAGAAAATTATGAACGAAATACGCTACTTTCCTCTATCATTATATCTTAGTGATTTCCTGCCAATCACACTGAAAAACTTTGAACGAAATAAACATGAATTTCATTTCCAAATAAACAAATTATAGCACCGACAAACATTCTAGTTTCTGTTAAGCCTTACTTTCCTCCGGCTAAATGAATTCGTCTTGTCAGTAAATCATCGCGCTATTTATCGATCACATTCGAAGGTATAATCCTCCCAAAAGTACGAAGTCAGTATCACGAAAAGCAAAAAAGAAAAATATCCGCTGCTGCATTCTGCAATATAAAAAAAAGAAATAAAAAATAAAAAGAGCCAACTGAACACGACCTTCTTTTCTTAAACTCGGAACTTTCTCTGTACCTAAAAACCCACCCGAACTCAGCTGTTAAAAACCTCCTCTTTCCTATCGCTCCTAGGCATTATTTTCCTCTTACCTTTGAATGAAAGCGCGAAAAATCCAACGTTGCTTTTGTCCTTTCACAGTAGAATGCACGGGAATAATCATAATAATTAGTTTGTGCCCAAAAGAGTGGTGGAAGAGAGTGTACGGTTGTGGCACTTCTCCGTCTCTCTCCCCATCGCTTCTCTTACATGATGATAATCTACGGCTGGCGGAGTAACTCCCCCATATACGCACTGGCACGGCTGTACTACAGAGCCCACTTTTCATTCACACTGCCGTACATAATACAAAATATTTCACACGATTTCTAGAGCGTTAGAGAGAAAAAAAAAACCACGACTGATATCAGTCGCAACACAGACAAGGGACCCCTCTTGAGTGAGGTTTCGAAGAAGCCTTTCTTTCTAAAGCATTCGCCTACTTCCAACACGATTTTTCCCACTTCGAGACAAACCAACGGCAAAATCACTACATCCACGGGCTGCCGTCGGCTTAAACTCACACTCTGTATGACTTTCGTCGTGAAATACCGGCTTTAAACCAGGAAAAAGGGCAAATTTAAACGACAAGTGACGGGAGTCAGACACTAGACGGCCATTTTACAAGCACTACCTCTGAAAGTCGTCTGTGCACCGTCCCAGATCTGGTCGAGTTGCCAAGTGTTGCCAGGGCCGATTTGAAAATCTCATTCCCTACGTGCAATCGTTCATTTAATAATCTTTGGATATTCCAGTGTAACAGAGAAGAGTCATATTTAATCAGCTAAATCCAATATATAGCACACAGAGAATGAGAAATACTTTATGTGATAATATCGTGTCGCGCCATCATTCAAGGGGGTAGAGCACATGAAGGGGGAGGATGGGGGATCAGTGGGGGTGAGAACGGGCCGGGGAGTCCTGAGGGGTGGCTTACGGAAAAACAATCTGTGTTCATTATCTATTTCAAGAATGAATTTTAATTGGTTGCGGGAGCAATATCATGCAACGATATTTTCGGTCGATCAATCAGACACTCTCGGAAGTACCAAGGCCGTTGTTTCGTTCGAGGATTTGGCAGTAAGAAGCAAAGGCTAAAGAGAAAACATGTCTGACATATCTTTCACTAAAATGTTACACTATTTCAGAAACATTCATTCTTATTCAAGACTTTCTTTTTTAGAAATTAAATCTATCTGACGTTTACGATGTTCGTGACTTTTCTTTAAGAACTTTTATGGTTGCTAATGAACAAAAATATTGCAATTCTAAGGCCTTCGTATAAACAACCAATAACAGCTTAGCAGGACCAAAGCCTAACAAATGATGAAACGGACAGGCGCGGACTAATGCTCCCTCACTCCTCCCCCCTTCTCCCAGGACCCAACCCGAGCGAATGGGTAGGTGGAAAGATGTATCGAAGTGGTGTAAAATCCGCACCCATAATCATTTCTTTAGTTTGCGAGTTCTGTATTGGGAAATGGAACCGTGCCACGTCATTAAAGAGGAACGGAGAGGGAAAAATGGACAGAAAAAGCGAAAGTTAGTGGGCTCCGACACGTTGAGGATTCTTCTTGAATTTTCGTCGATTGACAACGGGTCGCTTATTTAACAATTTGAGAGAATGGTCCCACTAACAAAGCCCCGCTTTTAGCT
>NC_087220.1:54702717-54712717 GCF_015104395.2 Macrobrachium nipponense
TTGAGTTTATTTTTAGTTATATTCTGTTCTGTTATTTGTGATTATTTGCATCTTTTTATATTCGTAAGGAATGTTACTGATTTCGGAGTCGTATCTAAATAATAATAATAATAATAATAATAACTAGAATAATAATAATGAATGTGATATGAACATTAAAAATAAACCCTTGTATAATATAATCATAATAATAATAGAAATATAATTGGAAAATGTTGACTGCGTTGTAACACGCTGCAGGTTTGCCAACGGAATATAAACAAAGAAAACTTTTGAATATCATAATAATAATCTGACTCCAATAACTGAGGGTGGCTCTAGCAACAAAACTAGACAATAGTCACTGCCACATTCACCCCTTCAACTTTTGGAGCGAGAATCAATGCAGTTCAGGAAATTTCCATGTTATTGTCATCAATAGTCTTCCCCAAAACACTCAATATCATATATATACCAGACATCACAATTTCTTCAAAAATTTCCTTGAACTTGGATCTCCAGGCTATGTAGTGATAAACGAATCCATAAAAGAACAAAGAATTCAAGAAGTTAAGAGGGCATTGTGGCTATTACTTTTGCATATATATATATATATATATATATATATATATATATATATATATATATATGATATATCTACTGGTCCTGTTTTTTAGATGTTGTTTGTAATTATAAAAACCACAATGTCCTCTTAGCTTTTTGATGTCTCCACATTTCACCCTTGACACTACAAAGCCTTATACACACGCACACACGCACATACATATATACATATATATATATATATAATATATATATATAATATATACATATATATATATATTATATATATATATATATATATATATATATATATATATATATATATATATATACACTATATAAGCATTAAGCTACAAATGTCCTTCAATATCTAATTCGATCTACCTCGGAATTAATATATTTTCGTATATGTTAACAACCAAAGGGGATTATTTTTAGTTGATAAGCAACTCATCGGTTCATGGGCTCGAACCACGGAACCAAGAATTCAAGACGTACAGTGACGCGCTTTACCCACAAGGCTATCACGCCTTGTGGGTAGAACGCGTCTTGAGTTCTCGGTTTCGTGGTTCGAGCCCATGACCGATAAATTTCTTATCAACTAAAATAAATTCCGCTCCGGTTAACAAATATGAAAATATATTAATTCCGAGGTAGAGCGAATTAGATTATTAAGGGACATTTGTAGCTCGAATAATTTGTATTAATCACAGTGATGTGGTAATTATTCATATACATACATACACACACGCGCGCACACACACACACACACACACACATATATATATATATATATATATATATATATATATATATATATATATATGCATGAGGAATAAGGAATGCATATACCAGACAGTCTCAGAAAAAAATAATTTTGTTTTTATGCTCTCCATCACCAAAATCTCAATTCTACGGGCAATAAGGAAGGAGGTCATTCTGACCTTGTCCGAGGGTCCCAAAAGAGCCCCATTGGGGGTTGGCCCAGGCTAATCCGATTGGGGGTCATAAAGGGTTAATGACGGATAATCCTCTCCTCTGATGACCTTTGTAATGACGGTTTTCGGCGTAATTGTCGTGGGCTTTTAATAGGTGAATTAAGCATAGACACCTGTAATTGAGGCCATGTCCTTAGCTCTATTTGTTTATACGTTTGTTTGAAATTTCCTGTTTTTAGAGAAAAGAAAATTCAAGCTAGCACCGGCTCTTGCCCAGGAAGCAGTTTGTCAAATATTCCTGTGCTTCTTTTTTAGGGTGGTAAAACAACCAATATTATTATTATCATTATTATTATTATTATTATTATTATTATTATTATCATTATTATTATTCGTTTGTCTGCTATTGCAAAAAAAAAAAAGTTACGTCTTTGTTTTAACAATAATCATATTAGATTCAAGGGGAGATTTGGGTTCGAATAGACGTCCTTTTTCAGGGGCTCGGGCGGAGCGAGGCTGGGCGGGTTTGCTAAGCCTTGGCGGAGGTTTGCGGTCTCCGAACGGTCTTTCATATCGCATTGAGAATCTTCTTCTCTGTCTCCATTGAAAGGATTTGGCTTTTAAGGTTGGTGAGAGAGAGAGAGAGAGAGAGAGAGAGAGAGAGAGAGAGAGAGAGAGAGAGTTTGTCAAGCTAGCGCGGGCTCTTGGTTAAGAAACGGTTTATAATTATTTTCCTTGCTTTTCTTTTTGTTGGTGAATCAAGAGGGGAGATTCATATATTATTATTATTATTATTATTATTATTATTATTATTATTATTTATTATTATTATTATTACTGAAATTAAATTCTTTCTAACAAATTTTCTGCCATTAATTTATTTCAGTAGCTGTTATTATTTTCCCATCTAATAATAATAATAATAATAATAATAATAATAATAATAATAATAATAATAATAATAATAATAACAATTAATAATAATAATAATAATAACATCGAATTTCATTACTTGTTTTACCTCCCTAAAAAAGAAGCACAGGAATATAAGCTGCTCCTAAGCAAGAGCCCGTGCTAGCTTGAACATTTTCCCTCTAAAACCAGGAAAATCTCTCTCTCTCTCTCTCTCTCTCTTAACAATGAAGATTTTTAAAATAATAATACATTATTTTCACAACGGACGAGTTTGAGAAAGATACGAGTAATTACAGCTTCGTGCCCTGTTCACCAAAGTTCGATCCCCCAGTGGGACAGTTACTGATCACAGGATTTCCCCAAATCCCAGATACCTCTTAAATTCGACCCATGAATTCAATTAAATATAGAATTTAGACCAAGCCCTGGGACCCATGAGGGCATTCGGCGCTAAAAAAAAAATAAATAAAATATATAAATAAATTGAAAAATAAGTAAAAAAAGATAAATTGAAAGGTGTAACAGGAGGAAAACCTCGTAGTTGCACTGTGAATTAATTGTTAGGAAAGAGTGGACAGTAAGATGGAAGGAAGATGAATGGAGTTACAGTAAAAGGAACGAAAGGGGTTGCAGCTAGGGCCGATGGCAAGCCGCAAAGAACCTCAAGTGATACCTACAGTTCACCGAATGAGGTGCACTGACGGCCCACCCCACTGCATGGTCGATCCCTGAGATATATCTATTAGACGATCTTAGACAAACAAACAAACAAACTCTTCTTTGAATTTCGCTACTACTACGCTCTGTTGCTCAATTCTGTGAACAGTGTCACATTGCTCTTGTATTGCTTTCAAGATGTGACATTGCTATCGTTTTGGGTGACCAACGTTTACATTGATCCTGTATTGATGTTACATGGAGCTAGAATTGGGTCTATGATGTTATATTGATTGCCCTTGATGTTAAGTTCACCCTAATCTCGGTGGCCCGGTTATTTACTTATATTCAACCCTGAAAATGTATATATATATATATATATATATATATATGACTGATAAAAGTCCTGTTACAGCAGAATTCCATCTAATAAAGGGAGCCCATAAAAAGGCCAAAATATAGAAAGTAAGCACTACATTTCAGACACTGCTGTCTCTCTCTTCAGGTAGATAATGAATGAGATAAATTACAGAAAAGGCAGTATTTATACCAAGAGATAAAGTCAGCGTTGATTAAACAAAGGCAGGTAATGAACATCTCAAAGGGTGCCTGGGATTCAGATATCATAGATAAAATCTTCCTTCAACCAACGCTTAAGAAGATTAAAGGGAAATTATCAGCGGGGGTAACCTGGTAAAATGGCTGCCTAGGGATGGAGCTCTTGGTTTTAAATACTATCTTTTCTGTAACTTTTCTCAATCTTTACCTACCTGAAGTGAGAGAGACAGCAGAGTCTGAGATATAGTATTTACATTCTATATTTTGGCATTTGTATGGGCTCCTTTTATTATATATATATATATATATTATATATATATATATAGATAATAGATAGATAGATAGATAGACATAGATATATTTATATATATAAGCATTAAGCTACAAATGTCCTCTAATATATAATTCGGTCTACCTTGGAATTAATATATTTCAACATGTGGGTTAAAGCGCGTCACTGTACATCCAGAATTCTTAGTTTCCGTGGTTCGAGTCCATGAGGCAACGATTTTCTTATCAGCTAAAAAATTCCCCTTCAGTTAACACGTATGAAAATATATTAACGCCAAGGTAGAGCGAATTAGATATTATAAAGGGCATTTGTAGCTTAATGCTTGTATTTGAATCATGGTGATGTGATAAAATTCCTTTCATAGATTTTATTTATATATATATATATAATATATATATATATATATATGGATTGTATATATTATATATATATATTATATATATATATATATAAATATATATATATATATATATATATTATGTATATTAAATATATATATATATATATATATATATGATCGGTAAAAATGTTCTGTTACAACAGAATTCCATCTAATAAAAGGAGCGCATGAAAACACCAAAATATAGTGAGAAAAATACTATATTTCACAGACTGCTGTCTCCCTCTTCAGGTAGATGAATGAGAAAAGTTACAGAAAAGGTGGTATTTATACCAAGCGAGCCATCCACAGGTAAGTCAATTTAGGTCACTCCCAATGATAATTTTCCTTTAATCCTCTTAAGCGTTGGTTGAATGAAAACTTTATCAGTGACGTCTGAATCCCATGCGCCCTTTGAGATGTACATTACCTGATAAAGTTTTCATTCAACTAATGCTTAAGAGGATTAAAGGAAAGTTATCCTTTAATATCTAATTCACTTTACTTGGGAACTAATATATTTTCAGACGTGGGTTAAAGCGCATCACTGTACGTCCTGAATTCTTGATTTTCGTGGTTCGAGCCCAAGAGCCGACGATTTTCTTATCGAATAAAAATGCCCCTTCGGTTAACATGTATAAAAATATATTAATGACAAGGTAGAGCGAATTAGATATTATAAAGGACATTTGCAGCTTAATTCTTGTATGTGATCACGGTGATGTGCATAGATTAATTCATATATAATATATATATATATATATATATATATATATATATAATAAATATATGTATATATATATATACATATATTAATATATAAAAATATATATTATATATATATATATATATATATATATTATATATGAAGATAAAAGGCCCATAAAAGTGCTCAAAATATATGGTTGCAACGTTAAAATAGTGTTTTATGGGCCTTTTATCTTTATATTAGACTGTATTACAGTATAAAGACATTCATATGTATCACACACACACACACACACACACATATATATATATATATATATATATATATATATATATACATATATATATATATATATATCATATATATATATATATATATATATATATATATATATATCTTAAAGTATGTGGCTCCAGAAGGCATTAACCTTCTCATACAAAGCAAGAATAAAAAAGTAAAATATAAAATGAAAAATCTTTTACGACGGAGAGCCTAGAGTGGTCCGGATGCATCATCAGCTGTTCTGAACTGACAAAATGTCCGTCCTCTCTCTCTCTCTCTCTCTCTCAGTGACGACTCGGCGGAGGAGCCATGAGAGGAAAGGTCATCGCCCCTCGGAGGAGGAAAAGCCATTTCGAGCGCTCAGGAACTTTTTAAGCCCGACCGTCATTTTTCCGCTGTACAATGTCGAGGACACTGTACCTTCGACTCGCATTATTTCTTTTATTTCTTAGCCCTTTTTTTTTCTATTCTTTGTTTCTTTCGTTTCTACGATACAGAAGATGCAGGTGTAAGGAGCAAATGATTGTACTCTCACTGGTACACAGCAGTATTTTTTGAACAGTTATTGCTAACACGCATGACTATATATATATATATATATATATATTATATATATATATATATATATATATATATATATACATATATATATATATATATATATATGTGTGTGTGTGTGTGTGTGTGTGTGTGTGTGTGTGTGTACTTGTGTGTCTGTGTGTGTGTAGTTATGCGTGTTGGCTATAAGTGATAAAAAATACAACTGTATCGCGTTGAGAACTCAATCGCATATGCACACACACAAATATATATATATATATATATATATATAATATATATATATATATATATATATAGAGAGAGAGAGAGAGAGAGAAGAGAGAGAGGATGAGAACGAGAGAGAGAGAGAGAGAGAGAGAGAGAGAGAGAGAGAGAGAGAGAGAGAGAGCTTATTCATGCCCTGCTTCCCAAAATGCAGAATCAATTGAAGACGAGTTTATAATTTTCTTAGCTAAAAGTTATTGTAAATATTCCTCCCCAAAAAAAGAACTCCTTTCCCAAACCCCATCTCCAACCAACACCCCCCCCCCAAAAAAATAAAGAACAAGTAAATAATGCGTCGACGTTTCCTCAGAGTTTTCAGTCCGGTGGTAGCCTCAGCCACGGTCCAGTGGTGGCCTATGCTGTTGCTACCTATAGCGCTGCCAGAAGCATGATCATGGCTATCTTTAACCTTCAATAATATAAGAACTACCGACGCTAAAGGGCTGCTATTTGGTATGTTTGCTGATTGGAGGTTGGATGATCAACGTATCAAGTTGCAGCCCTATAGTCTCAGTAGTTTCTAAGATCTGAGGGCGGACGGACAGGCAAAAAGCCATCTCAATAGTTTTCTTTTACAGAAAACTAAACATCAGCTCTTTTTCTTCTATTACAATCAGGCCTTATGCCATCACGGGCTTCTGCCCATGTGAAGCATAGAAACACGAGTTATCTATAACTTTAAATATGAATGAAATTCACATTACCTATTAAGAGGTAAAACGACAAATACCTCTTAAAGAGGTAGGAGGATAAATGCCTCTTAAGAGGTATATTGACGAATTCCTCTTGAGAGGAATAATGACAAATATCTCTCAAGTGAATTATTTAATGATGAATACCTTGTAATAGCTGTAATAACTAGTACCTCTTAAGAGGTATAATGAAGAATAAATCTTACGAGTTGTAATGATGAATACCTCTGGAAATGTATATTGATTAATACCTCTTGAGACGTATAATGATGAATACATCTCAAAGGGTATAATGATGAATACTGTTTCAGAGGTATAATGATGTATACCTGGTAAGAGGTATAATGAATACATCTTAGAGCTAAAATGATGAATACCTCTTAAGAGGTATATATATGAAGATACATCTTAAGAGCTATAATGATGAATACCTCTAGATGTGTATAATGGCTAATACCTCTTGAGAGGTATAATGAATGCATCTGCAGAGGTATAATGATGAATACCTTTAAGAGGTATAATGAAGAATACCTCATAAGTGACAAAAAGAATAATACCACTTATGAAGTATAATGATGAATAACTTCTAAAAGGTATAATGACGAATACCTCGTGAGAGATATAATGATGAATAACTCTAGAGATGTATAATGACTAATACCTCTTAAGTGGTATAAAGGATAATACCACTTTCGAGGTATAACGACGACTACCTGGTAAGAGGTATAATGAATAGATTTTAAGAGCTATAATAATGAATACCTCTAGAGATATATAATGACTAAAGGTATAATGGTAAATACATTTTAAGAGGTATAATGATGAATACATTTTAAGAGGTTTAATGATGAATACATTTTAAGAGGTATAATGATGAATACCTTTAAATTGTATAATGACGAATACCGCATAAGTGTTACATACCTCTTACGAAGTATAATGACGAATACCTCTTAAGAGGTATAATGACGAATGCCTCTTAAGAGGTATAATGACAAATATCCCTTAAGAAGTATAATGACGAATGAGCCTCGTAAGACTCACCCACGGCCTGCGGGACGGGACGGAACAATTAAGGTCCCAAAACCTGTCCTTTGAGGATCCCCCTCCAATTATAAACACTAATTCTCTGGGATTAAGACATTTATCTACCTGGGCGGGAGAGGGTGGGTGGGGGTGTCTGGAGGGAGGGGGGGAGGGGGTGAAGATCAGCAAGGAGATTTTGGATGGTAAACAATGACCGGTTTCTAGTTTGTCTTGCGTGTGTATACAAGTCTAGTATTTCCACGCCACACACACACACACACACACACACCACACACACACACATATATATATATATATATATATATATATATATATATATATATATATATGACACCGTTCTCTTATACAATTTCTACTAAAGTCGATGACATTATTCAGATCAATTTCTTACTGCACATACGTCTATTGGCCTACATTGCGTCTATGAAAAATGTTATAATTTAGCTTTGTAAGTTGTTTCTACGATTCAATTTCATTCTCCTCAAACGTCTCGTGACGCAAAGGGCCTCTGTGTAATTCAACAACTCATTTTCCACCGGTACTTTCCCTTCCACAAATCTCCACCTGTGTTTTCTCTTCCACAAATCTCCAAGTGTATTTTTCCTTCCACAAATCTCCACCCATCTCTACTATACTCCCTTTTCATAGTTCTCAGTTCAGTAGGTGGGAGTCTCCTAACGCATCTGGTGCCCACAGAAGCCAAGCTGATACTATCATATTATTATTATCATTACTAGTATTATTATTACTATTATTATTCAGAAGATGAACCTAATCATATGAAACAAGCCCAGTAAAGGGGCCACTGACTTGAAATTCAAGTTTCCAAAGAATATGGTGTTTATAAGGAAGAAGTAACAGGAGGTCAAGGGAAATATAGAAAGAAGAGATCTCGCTTATTGAAAAAAAAACTAAATGAATATATTAATAAATGGATACACAAGACATGATCCGACCTCCAGCTTACTCTGGATATGTGCAAGATTTTCCCTCACTCATAAGTTATAAACAATAACTTTTAACGTACATTAAAATGTGCTAAAATCTACGGTCAAATACAGCCCTGTTTCACCAACAAAAATTAAAATAAATACGCTATATTTTATTAGAAATATTTTTTCTGTACTGTTTAACATGCACCTCATTTATTTTTTATACCTTCAATTTAATAAATAAATCATAAATATCCAATCCTAAATTTCCTTTATCTTTAACTCAACGCCAAACACCTTTATCAGACATTTTTAGGCTCTCCATAGACCTTTCCCTTCCCCCAAAAAGAACAAAACAACAACAACAACAACAACAATACAGTAGTTTGTAGGCTTACTCCCCAAGTAAGTGAAAAAACATTAAAATGTAAGGAGACGAAACGTGTTCTCCAGATCGTTTTTATAATTTTAAACTTGTAAGTCATATCAACTGATTTCGCGGGAGAATTCGCTCGACCGTGGAAGAAAAATAATGTGAGAATAAAAGACTTGAACGAAGGAAGTTCAACTTCATATCGAAACACCAGGAACAGAAATTGGTTTTTATTTAACACAAAAAGCAACTGCAGTGGTGGAACTTATTTTACAAATATCTCTCTCTCTCTCTCTCTCTGCTTAACACTTATTCACTACTATTCCCAACCCTTACCCTTCTCTCTCTCTCTCTCTCTCTCTCTCTCTCTCTCTCTCTCTCTCTCTCTCTCTCTCTCTTTATGTTCTTTCTATCTGTCTCTATATACGTAATTTTCTCTCTCTGATAAGTGAGCACATGATATCTCATCGGATGGACTAATAAGTCTTTGAGACATCCTAATCCTTGTAGCTCCTTGTAACTCTCTCTCTCTCTCTCTCTATGACAAAAGTTAGAGCTTTAGGAATTGTAGGAGAAATAGCAGACTGGATCGAAGGCTGGCTAACTTACAGAAAACAGAGTCGTAATAAACGGTGAAGAATCAGAATGGGCAGATGTGACAAGCGGAGTTCCTCAGGGTTCTGTCCTTGGCCCTCTCTTGTTTTTCATTTACATTAATGACATTGACATAGGCTTAACTACCAGGATAGCCAAACTTGCTGATGACAACAAACCAGGTGTAAATGTAGCAAACCCAGATACAATGGAAAGTTTAAGAAATGGTCTAAAGAAAATAAGAGTGGTCAAAAAGATGGCAAA
>NC_087220.1:54717717-54782775 GCF_015104395.2 Macrobrachium nipponense
AGGGTAGGGGAGGTGAAGGAGGTGCCGGTTATGTGTCCTTTGCATAGACAGCTTATAACTTGGCCTTATTTTCTTCTTTATAGCCCGATTCTTCGAATTTTATCTTTAAATTCATTCTAGCGTTGATGACCAGTTTAGTAAACTGTTATTCTAACTTCTTTTTCTCTTCTACAGCTTCGTCTGATCTGTCCTGCTTTCTTCTTCTTTTATAAGTTTTCTTCTTGTGATCTTTGCCATCAAGGCAGCGTTAGCGTATCTTTTAAACATATGTATGTATATATATATATATATATATATATATATATATATATATATATATATATACATTGTATTTATATAAACACAAATATATACTATATATATATATATATATATGCATGTGTACATATAAGTATGCTATATACATATGTATATATATGTGTGTATATATATATATATATATATACATATATATGATGTATATATATCATATATACATATATCTGTATAAATATATGGCATATATACATATACTATATTATAAATATATGCCTCAAATAATCCAGAGTTACGAAGGCTAAGAAAAAAACAGACTCGTGACATCCAGGCCAAAAAAAAAAAAACTAAATAAATAAAAAAAAATAAAAAACAAAACAAGTCTTCGAAGAAAACGACGGTTTTCCTCCATTCGAGGGAAATAAAGAAAACAGCGACTCCAAGAACGACTTTAATAAATACGCGGCGAAGAACTTTCACGCCATTACAGAGGATTATCAGAAGAGGATGACGTTACGAGACAAAGAGGGGGCGGGGGGGGGAAGGGGGCGGGGCGGGGAGGGGGGCGAAGACAATGGGGGAAAAGTGCGAGTGATAATTCTCATGCTGACAAGATGGCGTCTCAACTCTCATGGTCACTGGCGCAGCAAAGAATCTGACAGCTGGTCATGACTGTTGTGTTATGTAAAATATCTTCCCAGTAAAAGTTTCTTATTGATGATGAGTATATTTATATATATATATATATATATAATATATATATATATATATATATATACACATATAAATATACATACTAATAATACATACGTTTACATCTATGTGTGTGTATAATACACACACATAAGGTATACACACACATTCACACACACACAGATATATATATATATATATATATATATATATAATACTATAATATGTACGTCTATATCTATGTATAATATATATATATATATATATATATATATATACTATATATATATATATATATATACGCGATGTGTGTGTGTAAGAATCGGACCAGCCATTAATAAAGTTCAAAATAAAATCGGCATAATCGCAAAATAATCGTTGCGACCAAAATTCTCGCTCATCGTCAAAGCCGACGATTTCTGAGAAACATTACCATCATTTCTGTCTTCGACTGTAGGCGAGAAACATTATTACGTACGATGTCTAGAGGGTATACAATCTAGACCTTGATTATGTATTTTTTATTTATTCATTTATTTATTTTTTGTCATCTTTTTGTCATATATTTGTCATATATTTGTCGTTAAATAGTATGTTTTCAGCTGGTTCTCTCTCTCTCTGACTGTCTGTCTATATATATATTATATATATATATATATATCATATAGCTAATATATATATATCTATATATATATATATATATATACTCTGTATATGTATGTATAATTTGAAATACAACGTAACAATAGAAGCTATAGAACTAACTTGGCCCAGTTAATGGTAGAGAATCAGTTACGAACAGAAAAAAAAAGATGACTATGCTGCTCAAGAGGTTGATACGTCCACATTCTGTAAAGAAAAAAGAGAAAGAAGAAAGAGACAAACCACGAAACAGGTTTATGTCTCTGTAGGGGGGATCTCGCCCTTAACTATAGACCCCAAGGGCACTTACCCCATTCCTGTGAAAGTGACAACAAAAACGGGCACGATATATTGGACGGCCCCGAGGATCTGCAAATGAGGGATTGGCTGCCTCCATCGGAATGCATAAGTAGCCGTCTGAGGCAACTGAGATGGGGGTGGGGGGGGGGGGGATGTGGATGGGGAGGGGAGTGGGTGGAGGGGTGGGGGGTGGGGGGGGGGGGGGAGGTTCATGAGCTACGATCCTGACAGGTGGGTACTGGTTACGGGCAGCTGACCCACTGGGTACGAATAATCTTAGGTTTGCGTTAGGTCAAGTATGAACCTTACCAGTGGTAGGCATCTCCACATTATTTTTTCCTATTTACATCATTTTTTTAATATAGAGGTCGATGGCAATGGCAACCCCGTGTCCTCATCTAGCCCAGGCTAGTATTAAACAAGAAAATGAATGAAGGTGATCATAGAGTGGGATTTAATCTAGATCATTTGAAAAATGTATTGAAAATAGATTATTAGTTCCTCAAAAAAAAAAAAAAATCTTATAACTAATGTATCCATAAGGTAAAAAATTATGGTAATATAAGAGAGGCTCAAGACAGGAAGTCCTCACTTTAGGGACGTTACGTACCGTCCCGATCCTCCATGGCCAGAGGGAAGAGTGGCAGGTCCTCGCCCGACGAACAACATGAAGCCTAAAAGTTGCTAAATACACAGTTACACACACGAAAAATATCTAGATACACATTCCATTTTTAGCGGGGAGTAAGTGGTGGGGGGGCGGGGAGGAAGGAGGACTTCACAAACCGGGTCTTTTGATGTTGTTGACGGCAGCTGGACAAACCAATCAATCAATTTCGAATGGAGAAGGTAAGTCAACATCCAGTTATACCAGATTTCTGTTGGCTCTGGAGGCTGGCAAACTCATTAAGGCTACCTGATACAGGCTGGTAGATAATACGACGAAGAAATATAATAGACCAGACGGTTGTGGGGGTGGGGGGGGGGGGGGGGGAATGATTCTGGGTCAATTGATGGTGGCAGCATCGATTGTTGTCTTGTTTATATATTATTCAAATATTACCTTCGTAAAACAGTAAATCTCTATTCTAATTATGAGAGAATGGAAAAATGTTCGCCTGTCGAATTTTAGTGGTTATTATATATATGTGTGTGTGTGTCTGTGTCTGTGTATGTATATATAATTTTAAAGGACAATGACCAAAATAATACCAGTAGAAAGATAAGCACAGACACCCTGCAGCAGACAAAAGGATATTCTGAAGGCGGGGAAAAGTTGGGGCTATAAGTCAAACAAACTGCCTCTGATTCAAGACTGTCAAAGGAGGCAAACTAAGATGAAATGACTCCAAGATTACAAGAAGAATCCCAAAAGTGTTAAGCAGAGAGAATGAAAAAACAAGTACACCGAAAATAGATCTATCTTTCGGTGGTCTAGGTATGGTGCTGTATGAGACACGGCTCGGTGGTGGCTTTTTCTATATCGTTGCCAGAAGCACGATTATGGCTAAGTTTGACATTTAACAAAATAAAAACTACCGAGGCTAGAGGGCTGCAATTTGGTATGTTTGATGATTGGAGGGTGGATGATCATCATACCAATTTGCAGCCCTCTAACCTCAGCAGTTTTTAAGATCTGAGGGAAGATAGAAAAAGTGCGAACAGATTAAAGAGTGACTGGACAGACAAAGCCATCACAATAGTTTTCTTTTAGATAAAACTAAAACCAGTAACACGAGTATAACTTTGGTCAAAACAATAGTTTAATGAAATTCTGTAGATAGAGACACTTCTGATTGTACATTAACAGGCAAAACTTTTAAGAAAAAAGATGATAATGCTGCAGTTATAGCACACAGAAAAATATAGCAATACAGAAAAAGTATAGATAATATACCAACTACCACAAACCTATATCAGTTAAAGTTCTTAGGTCTATTACTTCGTATTACCTTCAATGACAGTACTGTCATCATTACTGAAGTACAGGCTCTTCCGGGCCATTAATCAGAACTGCAATACAAAACCGCAAGCAATGAAACCAACTTGGATGGGTGACCAGCGACGACTCGCAGACGCCGTTGCCATGCGAGCTCCCACAGACATTCGTCGCTCGCGAGGCTTGGGCATGAGGGTCGCAACCTCATCCTAAAAATACAGGCTCTGAAGCTTTCAATGGATCTTAGGAGTCGGGTTTCTTTGTTAGTATGGTGTTTTTACGTTGCATGGAACTAGTGCTTATTCAGCAACGGGACCAACGGCTTTACGCGACTTCCGAACCACGTCGAGAGTGAACTTCTATCACCAGAAATACACATCTCTCACTCCTCAATGGAATGGCCGAGAATCGAACCCGCGACCACGGAGGTGGGATGCAAACACCATACCAACCACGCCACTGAGGCCCTTGGAGTCGGGTTTAGGCAAGAATGAACTAGAAAACAAGAAAATACCAAACGGTTTGTCTATAAATGAACTTATACAAAGACAATGATGTCACCTTGGATATCAAATAAACTGCTTGCTTACATCATTTATCCACAGCCGTCAGTATCTCTGCTGACATCATGCAACAAGCTATGCTGATGTCAAATAACTGCAACAGACAGCAGTTAATGCTGACATCTGATAACAGCTACAAAGAATGTCTGTGCTGACATCGTAGTAACACTGGTAGATATTACCTGTGCTGACATCATATAATAGCTGCAGGAAGTGTCTATGCTGACATCATAGGACAATTGCTGACAATAATTGAAATGACATGACATAGCAACTGTATGTGCTGACATCAAAATAACAGACTATCTGTGCTGACATCATAACACCTTCGCTGACATCAAAATAAAACTGCCTGAAGTTGGAATTCAATGTCACTGAAGATATATTGCCTGCATCTTTTGTATGAAGTCAGCTATGGAAGTCATTCAGCTCTAGGTGTTACACGATGTCGGCCAAAAAAAAAAAATTAAAAAAAATCTCTTCAGTTGTCACTTTTCGGGAAATAAAAGCAAGATTTACCTAACATCTCTTATGAGGATTTGTTTTTGATTCGAATGAAAACTCATTTTTGTTGTTTTTGTTGGTCAAACAGCAACGCTTCTTCTTCTTTTCATTTCCTGACAGTGTGTACAACATCTGTGTCATAATCTTCTTAGCATAACTGTAGAATGACTTTCATCCAGTCTGCCGCTGACTTCGAAGTAATAGCATTTTTTTTCCCACTTTTATCATTTTTACGATTCCTCGTCATCCGGGAAGCTTTATACGTATGATGTTCTTCTTCATACGCGCACGCACACACACATATATATGTTATATATATATATATATATATATATATATATATATATATATATATATATACATAAATTCTTCTGTTAGAACAGGATACGTCTCAAGTACAAAAGGCCTATTAAAACACTCTGGTTTAAAGCTAAAGGATTAGCTTTAAGCCAGTGTTTTAATGGGCCTTTTATATATATATATATATATATATATATATATATATATATATATATATATATAGTATATATATATATATATATATATATATATATATATATATATATATATATGGGATGAGCTTGCAAGCCCCGTACCACTCCTCCCCTCGATTGGGCAACCCACCACAACCAACTGACTCCACGTACGTAATCGGGTGCTTGAGACCAACAATGCGACAGAGAGCACAAAAACAGAAGCCCCAAGAAGCTATGATCGGCCAAATAATAATAATAATAATAATAATAATAATAATAATAATAAATAAACAAAATGGTGAAAATAGTAAGTGTTTCAAGATCACCATCTTCTTCCTTCGTTGCAACGCCAGAAACTGACGATCAATCAATAAACCGGTGTTTCTTCCCACATGTTTCATTGTCTTCTTTGTCACGTCAACAACGGCGTTATTTAAAGGTGGGAAGGGAGAGGAAGCCAGAGAGGGAGGGGAGGGGGAGGGGGAGGGGGAGGGGGAGGGCGTGAGGGCTGAGGCAGAATCCAAGGTCTTATTATCAGCCCTTTTTATTTGTTCCTCTCTTTCCATTCCACTTCGTTCTTCCTGTCTATCCTTATTTTTCGTTCTTTTGTCATTTTTATCGCTCTCTCTCTCTCTCTCTCTTTCTCCCATTGTTTTATGTTTATTCGTCTGTTATTCTCTGTTTCCGTCTCTGAACTTTCTCATTGGCCTCACATCCGTTAATTCATTTTCTCTCTTTCACATTTTCTTTCTTTTTTATTTCTGTGTCTCTTGATAATCAACCTCTCTCTCTCTCGCTTTTCGTACTTATTTCCTTTATTTATTGTTTGTTTTTAACTGTTTCTTCATACGTATTTTCAATATTTTGTCCAGCGTTATTACTTGTAAATTCTTCCTCGCTTTTTCTTCGGTCTTTTGTCCTTTTGTTTATGTTTCCTTCATTTATCACTTTTATTTCCTGCTATTCATTTAATTTAATTTTCCCACAAGTAGTTATTATCGTTCGTTCTTTCCCCTCCCTTCTATTTCCCGTTCTTTATCTCACAGTTGTCTGTTCTTGTCTATTCATCCCTTTTCTTTCATTTTGCATAAAAAAATGCATTATTATTCTTTATTACTCTTCTATTCCTTCATCTGTATCTGTCTTGTATCAATCATCGACTTTTTTCATCTCAGTCTTTATTCCCAGTTTCCATTTCCATTCTTTGTTCGTTTCTCTCTTTTTCACTCTCTTTTTCTCCCTATTCGCCATATATATATATATATATATATATATATATATATATATATATATATATATATATATATATTTTATATATATATATATATATATATATATATTCCTTCTCTCTTGCATTCGTCGTTTTCTCTCTCTCTCTCTCTCTCTCTCCAAGAAATAACCCCTGAATTTTTTTTTATTTCCCTCTCAGGGGTCCTTTAAGGGGGAGTTGGGAGAAGACAGAGAGAGGGGGGGAGGGAGAGGAACTGACTCCTGGAACCTAACCGCCCCTCCCCCTTCCCCTCCCCCGCCAACCGTTCAAAAGACTGATCGGGTCAGCAGCTTCCCATGAGATCCTTTTCAAGATGTTCCCAGGGTCGCATTCTCTCATTTTATCTGCGTCTATTTCCTTTTCGCTCCGATCTACCGACGGGATAATTGATAAGGATGATGGTGGTGATGATGATGATGATGATAAACGTCAATAAAGTACAGGCAATGAAGGGCGGATCACGATATTGCTAACAGTGATGTACGTGATAGCAGTCGTATTAATGGCTGTCATCATATCATAATTGGAATCATGTTATCAATATACACGACATATACGTGTACATATCAAGCATAAATAAATAAATGAATAAATAAATAAATATGTGTGTAATACACACACACACACACACACACACACACACACACACACATATATATATATATATATATATATATATATATATATGATATATGATATATATATACATGTATGTGTATGTGTTTGTTTGTGCGTGCGTACGGGCCTGACGGTTCACAAACAATTAAAAGTTAAGGAAAACAATAGTGGTAATGTAATGGACAAACAACGCACTCATATGCACAATATTGTTTAGTTCTATTTTTTTTTTCTTTCTTTTTATTAGATTTCATTAGAGACTGAGATATGCATGGGTCCCCAAGAGCCAAGGACGATGACTTTCAGAAGAGCGTTGATGGCCTTCTCTTTAAAAGAAAAAGAGTACATTAAATAAATAAATAAATAAATAAACAAATAAATAAATAAATAAATAAATAAATAAATAAATAAATAAATAAATACATAATTGATATTGGTATTCCCCTTAAAAGCCCATTAAATAAATAAACAAACAAATTTAAAATAAAATAAAAAATAAAGATACTGCCACGACAAATTGAGACTTGGAACAACCTGAAGAAGACAGAAATAAATAAATAAATAAATAAATGAAATAAATAAATAAATAAATAAATAAATAAATAAAAGATACTGTCATGGCCAACTGAGACTTGCTCAAGCTCCTGAAGAAGACAGTAATAAATAGATAAATAAATAAAAAAAAAAAAAAATAAAAGGCAATCCCATGACAAACCGAGACTTCGAATATTCTGCCGAAGAAGACAGAGGGGAAAAGGAAGCAGCGTAGCGAGTCGAGTCCTCAGGAGGTCATGAACGTTGAGGGCAGGATGGGACTCAAAGGAAGTCATTGAGGGTGAGACGGGAGATCCTACAGGAAGGAACAGGGTTCCTGAAGGACACGGCTGAGCTCAGGATACTGGGGAACTGTCGCCTTCATCATCTACGGTAGAAACAGAGCGGACTGATAAGGATTGGAATGGAATATTATAGAATTTAGGCCAAAGGCCAGGCGCTGGGACCTACGACGTCATTCAACGCTGAAGAGGAAATTGGGAGTAAAAAGGAGAACCTGGATAGCAAGATGGAAGAAAGGGACTATGAACGGAGAGACAGTAAAAGGAATCAAAGAGGTCACAGCTATAGTAGATTCACGTCTCCCGTGCATTTGATGTCTAAGCCAGTCCCTTACGACGCTCCTGATTGGCTGTTGATAAGCCACTCACAGGGCTGGAAACTCTCAGTCTCTCGAAAGAGTTCACATATGCAGGATGTGTGTTCCACCTCTCTACATATACGTCTTTCAAAAGTATCCCTCAGGAGAGGTGGAACATACATCCTGCCCATGTGAACTCTCGAGAGAGACTGAGAGTTCAGCCCTGTGATTGGTTTATCAACAGTCAATCAGGAGCGTCGTAAGGGACGGGCCTAGACATCAAATGCACGGTTGACGTAAATCTACTATGGGGACCGAAAGGACGCCGTAATGAACCTAAATTGATGCCTACAGTGCACCGCGTGAGGAGCACTGACGGCACTAACCCCCTATAGGACGATTGATAAGGAACATGAAACGACTTTACTACTTGTTTGAATGGTGTTTTTACGTTGCATGGAACCAGTGGTTATCCAGCAACGGGACCAACGGCTTTACGTGACTTCCGAACCACGTCGAGAGTGAACTGTCACCAGAAATACACATCCCTAACCCCCTCAATAGAATGCACGAGAATCGAACTACCGGCCACCAAGGTGGCACGCCAATACCATACCGACCACGCCACCAAGCGGCTCCACGACTTTACTGCAAGTGGAACAGGGTCCTCAGAGCCGGTCTCATGCCCGGATAAATATGGAGGGCTTGAATGGAGGAAGGGCATCCGTCCGTAAAACGTCTTCCAAAAATGCTGTTCAAGATGAAAGCAACTGAAGGATGCTCGATGAAAACAGCGACCCCGACGAGGGATTAAGCTGCGAAGCAGAAAAAGAAGAAGAAGACGAACAGTTAGGCAAAAGGGCCTTATGCCAGACCATGTTAAAAACCCCATGAGAAGAAAACAAAGAACAAAAAAGTGAGGGAAGTCAACGCTGACAGATTTTTGTGGATGGATCTGGATATGAGAGAGAGAGAGAGAGAGAGAGAGAGAGAGAGAGAGAGAGAAGGGGGGAGGGGAGGGGACTGTTAGAGTTTTTGTTTTTTCTTAGTATTTTCTTTTTAATGATGAACACAAGCAATTAAAAGGAGAGTCAAGAACACATGAGTGAGAACATTAATAACAGAATTACCTAAAAATAATCTAGAGCATAATTGCAATTGTCACTATTTTCTTAAATTTATATATAGGTACACATACACACACACACACACACACATATATATTATAATATATATATATATATATATATATATATATATATATATATTCTTACTATATTGGGCGTAATGTCTGTCCGTCCGTCTGTCATTCAATCACGCCAAAACGGCTGGTTCCGATGGCATGAAACTTGGCAAGGTTATAGTGGGGAGCCCTAAGATGGTTTAAAATAAGGTTTCATCCTACCTACCCCACCCTCTGAAGGGGGTGGGGGGTGAGTGAGAAGTGATTCCCCGAAACGGAGCTGGTTCTGCCCGTGAAACGAGGCTAGTTGTGCCCGTAGACTTAGATACTGTACGAATTTTCTTACATAATTTCTGTATACATAGTACTAATATATATATATATATATATATATATATATATATATATATATATATATATATATATATATATAATAAAGGTATAAGCCACAAGGGAAAGATAAACAACGGGGTTCTGCAAGATATTTCGACTCAACATGCTAAACTTAGCTAAGTTTGTCTGCTAAGTAAAGGACGTTGAGTCGAAAGATCTTGCAGAAACTCCGTTGTTTATCTTTCCTTCGTGGCTTATACTTTTACTTATGGATTTATCACGTTCCAAACTTTCGTGATTCAGTTATACATATATATACTATATATATATTTATATATATATATATATATATATATATATATATATATATATATATATATATATATATATATATATATGTATAAACTTCATTTATCGAAACCTAATTAAATCCCTCTGTTAAGTGATGTATCTTTCGTCTTAATTCATATGAGTCCAAATATAATAATGATAATAATTATAATAGAGTTCATAGCTTCTGTTGAATTTCTCCTTGACAATTTTCGTAACGATTCTACCTACTACATCTGTCGGTGGTGTCAATTCCCATCTTATCTTAGGTAACAAGACTAACCTCTCTTTAGATTATTAGAAAGAGCATCCACACTTGACAGTAAATCTAAAAGAACAATAATATAACATTACAATAGGTCAGACGGATTCGATGGCGACAAGTAATAAAACATGTTTATCCGTTCTTGAGATATTTTCTTGTCGCTCAAAGTCATGTTGAATTATGTAGCAAACAAATTTAACATATGCTGTCCTCATATCTCTCTCTCGCTCTCTCTCTCCTATCTATTTTCCAGCGAAAAGTGATACTAATTTTCCACAAGCTGAAAGCGACCAGTAACAGTTCAGACGAATCCATACGCAAATATCTATGTATTACGTATATTGCGTTTCTTATACGCAAATATACACACGTGTATGTCCACGTATGCAAATTTGCAATTCTAAGATAAAATTACATTAATATATCTCAATATAAACGCACCTTCATAATTCTGTTAGGTATATATGCTATGTCCGGGCAGAGAGAGAGAGAGAGAGAGAGAGAGAGAGATTAATTCATGCCTGAATGAAATCACCGCGAAACCGCTCTGTCACCCTCCCTTATAACGGAGTGGTCGCGTCTCCGAGGAAAAACTGGAGTGGGGGATTGGGATGGGATGGGCGCAGGTATGGAAGGGGATGGGGGTGGAGGTTGGATCTACACGGGGAGGGTAAGGCTCCAACCACCTCCCCCCTCCCCCATTTCTCTCTGAGAACTGTTGAAGACTGATTATAAAAACTGGTTCGTTCAGTTCTCCTGAAACAGACGTGTGTACCGACTAACACATATCACAGAGGGTAACGTCACCACACCGTTGGAGGGGGACGTAACGGCGCATGCGCGCCGCGCGGGTCCTAGTGTCACTGACATTCCGGTTGCGAAGGTCGATGGAATTCTCTCTTTTCGCAAAATGCTCTTAATATTCGGTGTGGTCTGTCGGCTGACTTTGATGGCGAGTTATATAATTGTATTGATGATTTGTTTGTTTGTATGGTGTTTTGACGTTGCATGGAACCAGTGGTTATTCAGCAACGGGACCAACGGCTTTACGTGACTTCCGAACCACGTCGAGAGTGAACTTCTATCACCAGAAATACACATCTCTTACACCTCAGTGGAATGTCCGAGAATCGAACTCGAGGCCACCCAGGTGGCACGCCAACACCATATCGACCACGCCACTGAGGTGCTAATTGTATTGATGAGGCGATGAAGTAATATTTGATTTTCATAGTTGTATTTATTTTTGTGAATATATATAATATATATATATATATATATATATATATGTATATTTATATAGATATATATATATATATATCTATTATATATATATATATATCACATACAGACACACATACATCTTGTACATACCTCTATACCTATAGTTGTGTGGGCGTGTACGATCTCTACATTATTAATATAGCAGCCTCCAGCAATAATAGAAAATAATATAGTAAAAACTCCTCCTAAGCTACCAAAATAACATTTACGTATGTTACACGTTTCCTCCAGGTAACCTGAGAAGGTCTTGCCTCCAGAGAAGATATAAGAAGGCTGAGATAAGTGACGCAAAAAAATTAAATTGTCAAATAATAAAGCGACTTTTATTAACAACTAAAATGATAAAATTCAGCATTGCAGAAGGGACAGTCGTTGAAGAACATCGGAGTATTATATATAGATATCCGGGATATGTCCTGATAGAGACCCCCAGGGTCTTAACCCGGTATGTAGCCACCATTGTGGCGTGTTTAGTAGAAGCCCGTTGGGGATGACGGTAAAAACATAAACAAAAGGCTGTAAATATCATAAAGATAATGACACCCAGGAAATATTAGTCCTAGAAAACGACCACCGAACACCCTTGGGGGTCACTATCTGGGAGAGATCCGTTATCCAAATACTATGCTTCGTTTTCTTTTACGGTCAGCGGGAAACTGCCAGTCTCTTTCAATGCACAGCTGTAACAATGGCAGTAAGCTTTGTGATGAAAAAATCCATACCTAGCTCCTTGTCACACAAATAGGCTTTCAACAGATTTGAGTTGAAATCTATCCATTACTTGTTAAGCAATTCGGCTAAGAGGAAGATATGCTTCGATTTTTTTTTTCTTTTACAAACAGCAGGAAACTGTCAGTCACGTTCAATGCACATCTGTGATAATGGCAGCAAGTTTTTTTTTTATGAAAATCCCATACCTCGCTCCATGAAATACAATAAACCTTTTACAAAATTTCTGTAAAAATCTGTACATTACTTGCCAAGTAATCCTTATCACAGACAGACATACAAACATTAGGAGATCATCTCCTTAGGGAAGATAAAGAAACCGAAATTAATAAATAATGCAGCATTAACATGTCTACATACGTACACACACACATACACACATAAATACATAGGGTCTCCTAGTTAGTGACCCCCCAAAAAGTTCGATGTCTATCAAGGACTAATATTCCTTGGGGGGTCATTGTATTTCAGATATTTACAGTCTTTTGTTTATGTTTTTACGACACAAAGGCGGATGCATACCGGGTTAAAAACCCTTGAAGGTTCCTATCTAGGAAAGATCTAATACAGACACATAGGCTACATACAAAACTCTCCATTACAAATGCATCAGCCTACGACCAACCAGAAATTCAATCACCGTAGGAGTTCTCCTGACCCACTTGTGTTACGCGCGTTCCCTGAGGCTGTAATGTCAGAAGGTTAAGCCTTCGCCGGAGACTCAACTAGTGTACAGATACGATCAGCTCAGCTTGGATAAAAGTAGATAAATAATAAATACGTTGTCAGATGAAAGTGGGTGAGAGTCGACTTCTTATAACCGGTCTGGTTTGACTGGAATATAAATGATAAGTGAATTGTGAAGCATGAAAATACCTAAACTGACATAGGAATGGAATGGAATATAGAATTTCGACCAAAAGGCCAATTTACGGGCTGCTGTAAAGCAAGAGCCCGTGCCAGCATAAGGCTGGCTAAATCTATGTCGTCGTCAGAAAGGCCAAGCGCTTGGACCTACGAGGTCATTCAGCGCTGAAAGGAAGATTGAGAATAGAAAGGTTTGAAAGGTGTTATAGGTTGAAAACCTCGCAGTTACACTATTAATCAATTGTTAGGAGAGGGTGGAAAGTAAGACGGAAGAAAGAGAATACGAACGGAGGTAGGGTAAAATGAATGAAAGGGGTTGCAACTAGGAGTCGAAAGGATGCTGCTAATAACCTTAAGCAGTGCTTACAGTGCGCCGCATGCGGTGCATTGACGGAAATGCTAACAATCATGTGTCTAGGTACATTCAAATGTTTAAACTCAAATTGTCTGAATTCCAATCATGTCTAAACTCAAATGGTCTAAATTCAAACTATATCTAAACTCAAATTATGTCAATACTCAAATTGTCTATATTCTATTTGTCTAAACTCCAACTGTCAAAGTTCAAATTATGCCTATATCTAAATCAAAATTATTAAGTCTAAATTCAAATTATACGTCCAAACTCAAACTGTCTAAATTCAAATTACGTCTACAATATATCTAAATTCAATTATGTCTAAATTCCAATTCCGAATTCAAGGTGGTTGTGGGTTTTCACTCGCACAAATCTCCACTAATCCCAGCCTCACGGCTCTCATCCACCTAGGTCTACTAGGTCTCTCTAACTTTTCTGGAACCCAGGAGAGACGCATTATTTACCCTCCCCGCGGCGTACAACGGGTCTAACATTATATAAAAACCGGTTTCCACGGGTGAAGAGTTACTGGTATCGGTTAGTCTTACAGAACGGCAGGTTGGAATCTGATTTCATGTTATAATAATGCAGATATCACAGGACGAATGCTTGATCGATTTTTAGATAGAAACGAAAAATATCACGTTCGAATCACTTATTCTTCGTTTGCTTATAGGCGAAACAGACTTCACGTAATAAATAAGTCCTTGAAAAAAACAAAATGTGAAATATAAGATTTAAATTTCAAGGATTTCAAGGATGTTCTAATAAGAAAATCCTAAAAATTGTGTGTTGTATCAACACTATTTTAAAAGATATTTCAGTATGTCTAACTCCTTCGTCTAACATCTATCCTGAAGACTTATCTAAACAGGGAACGCATTATTTACTACGATTTCGTTCAAATTCTCATAAACCAATATTTTGTGAGGGCAAACCACTGCAAATTATGCAAGAATAAATTCTTTAAAATTATTCATGGCTCATATTGGTCTCACAAACACTTGCTGGCACATTCCCTTCTTGACAGAATTAGCTCATATTTCTTGAGTTCCTCTTTCTCTATACCCGGTTTTCTACAGGTACTTCTCTACGTAGTGTTCCTCCTTGTTCGGGCAGTTACTTGATATTTACCAGTTAGCAAAGGTCTAGAGATATCTCCAAATTGGGTGAGTTTCTAAGATGAGGTCACTCAGCCCCAAACTATCAAGGTCCATCCACTCCCACAGTGCGTTGAGTTCACCTACACCCACAGTGCAAAGGTCATGTAATCACACTAATTCAAGGTCACTTACACCTACCCTGTACTGTCGATGCCAAAAGTTGCCAGATTGGTCGTCTCAGGTGAAGTTTTGTATCCTTCTACTTCCAAGCTGTGGAAAAACTCTTCTGTTTTCCCCAACATCTAAATAAGTTTCCTCTTTTAACAGGAGGGAATCCCATTTGATTTGAGGAATGTTTTCCTTTCTTATTTTTTTATACTTCTAAGCTCAATTCTATCTTTTATCCAGAAACGAGCAGAATTTTTTTTTTTTACCACTCCTTTAGCAGCCATCTTCCGCACAACCCTTCCATCAACCCCACCCGACCTCCCAGCCTTAGAAATAATTCTATATTACCTCCTCTGATCACTGCAGTTAAGCAACAACGGTTTTAGTCAGTACCCGGATAGACGACCGACAAGACATTCTCTCTCTCTCTCTCTCTCTCTCTCTCTCTCTCTCTCTCAAAGCTTCACCAAAATCTCGAAGACCACAACAATTGCCTTGCCAGTTAAATACAAAATAATACAATTCAGTGAACAGAACAAAACACGCCCACAAACGTCTGAGTCAATCCAAAGCACAAACACACAAACAAAATCAAAACACTGATCATCAAAGTAAGACTTCCACGCATGCGCTGACGCACAGACTTATCGAGAATGAAATGGAATGATCAGGCAGACATGAATGCATGAGAGAATGGCGTACACGCGCGAGTATACAAACACACACACACACACACTAACAAACACGCGAGTAAATCCTACCCTGAGAAAAGTTTCCTTATAAACACGTTCCTTTAATAGTTAATTTGCAAAGTTTCCTGTCTCGCTCGGGAGGCAAGTTAAGGGGTTCTGTTTTGTTGGTTTCTTCGAACCCGGATTCCAAGTAGACGGAATGTTTCCCCGGAAATATTAGAAGGACATCCGGTATAGAATTCTTAATTTGACCTGACGCCACACAGAGAGAGAGAGAGAGAGAGAGAGAGAGAGAGAGAGAGAGAGAGAGAGAGAGTTTTTAAAAGGCCTAAAAAACTTGTTAGACATTTCCAAGAAGAAACTGAAAGACATTGTTTGTGTTATACGTTTTTGTCAATGCATAAACGAGCCTATGAGAGAGAGAGAGAGAGAGAGAGAGAGAGAGAGAGAGAGAGAGAGAGAGAGAGAGAGAGAGAGACTTTTCAAAGGCTTAAGGTACTACAAGACACTTCCCAGAGGTATAATCAGAAAATATTGTGTTAAGCATCTTTATCAACGCATACATGAGCTTATGAGAGAGAGAGAGAGAGAGAGAGAGAGAGAAGAGAGAGAGAGAGAGAGAGAGAGAGACCTTTTCAAAGGCTTAAGGTACTACAGACACTTCCCAGAGTATAATCAGAAATTGTGTTAAGCATCTTTAGCAACGCATACAGAGCTTATGAGAGAGAGAGAGAGAGAGAGAGAGAGAGAGAGAGAGAGAGAGAGAGAGAGAGAGAGGATTTTGAGAGAGAGAGGCAAAAGGCCTAGAAAACTTGTTAGACATTTCCTTCTTTAGACATTTCCAAGAAGTAACTGAAAGACATTGTTTGTGTTATACGTTTTTGTCAATGCATAAACGAGCCTATGAGAGAGAGAGAGAGAGAATCTTAAAAAGACTATATATATATAATATATATACATATGTATGTGTGTGTATGTGTGTATGCAAGGAAACATACAGACACACAAATCCCCCGCCGAGGGCAAATAAACCCATTGAACGTGGCTGCATATATATCATCTAATTAATTCCCGACAACAATGCACTTTGACTTCATTACAAACTCCAATGAAATTCCCAGAATAGTCCCGTTCCCGTCTCTCTCTCTCTCTCTCTCTGCGTCGCTGTCCTACTTAACCTCCTCTTCTGTTCCTCCTCCTCCTCCTCTTCGTCTTCTCCTCCTCCTCCTCCTCCTCCTCTGACAGAGATGTCTAATTTTATTGACGAGAAAAGAGGAAAAGTGTGTGACTTTAAGGGCGATGATGTAAGTTATTTTAAGATGCATACTAATCTCTCTCATCTCTCTCTCTCTCTCTCGCTCTCATCCTCTCTCTCTCTCTCTATATATATATATATATATATATATATATATATATATATATATATATATATATATATGTGTGTGTGTGTGTGTGTGTGTGTGTGTGTATGTGTGTGTGTGCAAAAACATTAAAATAAAAAATTGAAAACCTCAGTAAAAATAGGAATAAAAAAATTAAATAAATAAGTAATAAAAACACAATTACATAAAATAAAATATTTAGATATATATATATATATATATATATATATATATAATATATATATATATATATATAAAATAATTATGTATATATATATATATATATGTGTGTGTGTGCGTGTGTATCTACACATTTTGTCACAAAAAAACTTCATATTTGTTAATACAAAATGATGACAAAACTCTCTCTCTCTCACACACCTATATAAATATATATATATATATATATATATATATATATATATATATATATATATATATATTTATATAGGTGTGTGAGAGAGAGAGAGTTTTGTCATCATTTTGTATTAACAAATATGAAGTTTTTTTGTGACAAAATGTGTAGATACACAACGCCACACACACACACATATATATATTATAATTAAGCATTAATTATTTTTTATATATATAGATATACATATAATATATAATAGAATATCTAAATATTTTATTTTATGTAATTGTGTTTTTTATTACTTATTTATTTAATTTTTTTATTCCTATTTTTACTGAGGTTTTCAATTTTTTATTTTAATGTTTTTGCACACACACACACACATACACACACACACACACACACACACACACACACATATATATATATATATATATATATATATATATATATCAGGAGTTCTTATCAAAATCGTACACTATAGCCACAATCTTTCCATCAATATCTATTTAACCCCGACCTTTTCCCATTAGAAATCATTTTTCCAGAATTGCATCACTCAAAAATCAAACTCTCCCGTTGGCGTTTTGCGTCCCAAACCAACCTTTTCAGAGTCGACCGTTTCAGACGTATATATAACGGACGAAGGTCACCGAAAAATGCCGAGTAAGGTCGACCAAGCGGATGTATGTTCCAATCGTGAATATGAATGAACTCTGTTTGGGATCAAGAATCGATGCAACGGAAGTACCATATATAATGCCTCTGTTCCAGCGTTGAAGGGAATTATTGAAGGCGTGAACGGTGTAGGATTTTACTTTTTTTATTTTAAATGTGGATTGTTAATCCACGGCAATTTTATCAAAGTTTTTTTTTTAAATTAAAAGTAAACAAAATCACCAAAAAACTGTACAGCATTTTACACATGTTTTAGGATCACACGTAAAGACACAGATACATGTTAATATGCACGTACATTAATACCATACATATATACCTATAATATATATATATATATATTATACTATATATATATTATATATATATATATATATATGAACTTTATCATTTACACTATTGTTCTGTGCCTCAATGCAATTACTAACAGGACCACATTGAAACTTGATAGTATCAAGAGGAGATCTTTATCCGAAACGGATACATGACACTGAGGACTGTTAGTCCAGGAGAGCTTACACCTTTTTTTGAACAAATATCTCCGCTTGATACAATCTAGTTTCAATGTGGTCCTGTTAGCATTATATATATATATATATATATATAATATATATATATATATAATATATATATATTTATATATATATATATATCATATATATATATATAATATATATATATATATATATAAAATATAGATATATATATATAGACTTAGTACATGGAAAGACAAACAACGCCCCAGACTATGACTGAAAGATGTGGCGGGAAAAAGATATGGCGGGAAAAGGATAGAAGACAAAACTCTGCAAACACAAAAGCAGGGACAAACTTCCGAATCTTAACATTAGAGCTGAGTGATTGAGTGTATTTCATGTAGTTAGACACTGTTGACTATTAAATGCAATTCATATAAGTTTGTAAAGAGACAGGTATTATCAGAACTGCATCACTGAAGGATCGAACTCGAAACAGCAGACATCTTATAAAAAGTAGCAGATTTTATTGACAGACAGACCAGGTGCCTCGTTCTTGTCCAGGCCCGAGAAAATGGAGGCTAAACGAAGGAAGGAAGATGCAAGGAGTAATAACCCAAAGACTTTAATTACTTATTTTTGGGATTAAATTTGGACCTTATCGGTGAGTTATATTCATCAGTCCGTCTTTTGGGCAACGTGCCCATACTTCATGGGCCCCCTCCTCACATGCCCTGATAATGATTAGATCTACCTGCTCCCTAAATTGAATTGAATATAGAATTTAGGACAAAGGCCAAGCACTGGGACCTATGAGGTCATTCAACGCTGAAAACAAAAATTGACAGTACAAGG
This sequence comes from Macrobrachium nipponense, assembly GCF_015104395.2. Taxonomy (NCBI): domain Eukaryota; kingdom Metazoa; phylum Arthropoda; class Malacostraca; order Decapoda; family Palaemonidae; genus Macrobrachium; species Macrobrachium nipponense. Next base: position 54,737,174 of record NC_087220.1, read on the forward strand.
TTTGAAAGGTGTCACAAGATGAAAACCTCAAAGCAGTTGGACTAAGAATCAATTGTTAGGAGAGGCTGGAAAGTCAAATGGAAGAAAGAGAATATGAACGGAGGTACAGTAAAACGAATGAAAGGGGTTGCAACTTGCAGCCATGGGCCGAAGGGAGGCTGCAAAGAACCTCAAGTAATGCACCTCACTTTTCTCAGGCTTTACGACTTCCGAACCACGTCAAGAGTGAACTTCTATCACCAGAAATACACATCTCTAACCCCTCAATGGAATGCCAGAGAATCAAACTCGCGGCCACCGAGGTGGCGGGACGTCTCCAGCCATTCAACTAGAGCCTACTACAGCTCGCCTCACCGCTACTCTGACGTCCGCAATCGAAGCAGTAGAAGGCGTTCCCACGCATCCCAGAACTTACAAAATAAAACAGACAATTAACTATGGTCGGAGCACAATGGCACAGCGGTGCCCTTTGACTCGCCGGAGATCAAAGAGTGCCGACTACCATGGGGCAAAATGGTGTTCGGTTTCTATGTGGGATGATGATCGTGGCGTTCTCCTTGTTGCTGCTGATGCTCGCTTGTCTTTGCTTTGTTGTCCAGGGTTTTTGTTGCACTTTCTGGAGTCCATTTGCAACGGCGTTGATGTCTGATGTTGATCAATTGCAGACTCGCAGAATGCTCACGCTAAGGGGATCATTTTCATGCATATGGCAAGCGGATTCATTATTACTATTATCATTATTATTATTATTATTATTATTATTATTGCTTTTTTGCTCTATCACAGTCCTCTAATTCAACTGGGTGGTATTTTTTATTATTATTATTATTATTATGTTATTATTATTATTATTATTTGCGTATGCTGGAAACAGACCTTCTTTCAAACATGCCATTATTTTTAATAAATTATTACTATTATTATTAGTATTATTATTATTATTATTATTATTATTATTATTATTATTATTATTATTATTATTATCATTATAATTATTATATTATTATTATTTTTTTTTTAACTCTATCACAGTCCTCCAATTCGACTGGGTGGTATTTATAGTGTGGGGTTCCGGGTTGCATCCTGCCTCCTTAGGAGTCCATCACTTTCCTTACTATGTGTGCCGTTTCTAGGATCACACTCTTCTGCATGAGTCCTGGAGCTACTTCAGCCTCTAGTTTTTCTAGATTCCTTTTCAGGGATCTTGGGATCGTGCCTAGTGCTCCTATGATTATGGGTACGATTTCCACTGGCATATCCCATATCCTTCTTATTTCTTTTATTTTCAGATCTTGATACTTATCCATTTTTTCCCTCTCTTTCTCTTCAACTCTGGTGTCCCATGGTATTGCGACATCAATGAGTGATACTTTCTTCTTGACTTTGTCAATCAACGTCACGTCTGGTCTGTTTGCACGTATCACCCTATCCGTTCTGATACCATAGTCCCAGAGGATCTTTGCCTGATCGTTTTCTATCACTCCCTCAGGTTGGTGCTCGTACACTTATTACTGTAAGGTAGCTGATGTTTCTTGCACAGGCTCCAGTGGAGGGCTTTTGCCACTGAATCATGCCTCTTTTTGTACTGGTTCTGTGCAAGTGCCGAGCATTCACTTGCTATGTGGTTTATGGTTTCATTTTTCATATTGCACTTCCTACATATGGGAGAGATGTTATTTCCGTCTATCGTTCTTTGAACATATCTGGTTCTTAGGGCCTGATCTTGTGCCGCTGTTATCATTCCTTCAGTTTCCTTCTTTAGCTCTCCCCTCTGTAGCCATTGCCAATTGTCATCGCTGGCTAGTTCTTTAGTCTGTCTCATGTATTGTCCGTGCATTGGTTTGTTGTGCCAGTCCTCTGTTCTGTCTGTCTTTCTCCTGTCTCTGTATATTTCTGGGTCTTCGTCTACTTTTATTAGCCCTTCTTCCCATGCACTCTTTAGCCACTCGTCTTCACTGGTTTTCAGATATTGCCCCAGTGCTCTGTTCTCAATGTTGACGCAGTCCTTTATACTTAGTAGTCCTCTCCCTCCTTCCTTTCGTGTTATGTATAGTCTGTCCGTATTTGCTCTTGGGTGTAGTGCTTTGTGTATTGTCATATGTTTCCTGGTTTTCTGATCTATGCTGCGGAGTTCTGCCTTCGTCCATTCCACTATTCCTGCGCTGTATCTGATTACTGGCACTGCCCATGTGTTTATGGCTTTTATCATATTTCCTCCATTGAGTTTTGACTTGAGTATCGCCTTGAGTCTCTGCATATATTCTTTCCTGATCGTGTCCTTCATCTCTTGGTGTTTTATATCCCCTCCTTCCATTATTCCCAGGTATTTGTATCCTGTCTCATCTATGTGTTTGATGTTGCTCCATCTGGTAGCTTTATCCCTTCAGTTCTCGTTACTTTGCCTTTTGTATGTTGACTAAGGGGCGCTATTTTTCTATTCCAAACTCCATCCTGATGTCCCCAGATACAATCCTTACAGTCTGGATTAGGGTATCTATTTCCTTGATGCTCTTACCATACAGCTTGATGTCGTCCATGAACATCAGATGGTTGATTCTGTTGCCTCTTTTCTTGAGTTGGTACCCGGCATCCATCTTCTGTAGTACTCTTTTGTCATGGGAATCATGGCTACTACGAAGAGTAGTGGGGACAGTGAGTCGCCCTGGAAGATCCCTCTCATGATATTAACCTCTGCTAGTCTTATTCCAGAGCTTGTAAGTATTGTATTCCAGTTGCGCATTGTATTTTTGAGGAAGCTGATGGTGTTTCCTCTGCCCCATATATTTTCAGGCATTCTATTAGCCATGTGTGTGGTATCATGTCGAAGGCTTTCTTATAGTCTATCCATGCCATGCTTAGGTTGGTTTTCCTTCTCCTACTGTTCTTCATTACCATTTTGTCTATCAGGAGCTGGTCTTTTGTGCCCCTACACTTCCTTCTGCAGCCTTTCTGTTGGTGGGGGTGGATGGTGTTTGTCTCCTCTAGGTAGTATATAGCCTTTCACTGATGATACCTGTTAGTAACTTCCACATTATTGGTAGGCAGGTGATAGGCCTGTAGTTACTGGCTATATTTCCTTTACTCTTGTCTTTTGTACTAAGGATGTTCTTCCTGTGGTCATCCATTTGGGTGCTTGGTGATTTGAGATACAATGCTGGAGTTGTTCTGCTATTCGTGGGTGTAGGGCCTTGAAGTTTTTGAGCCAGTATCCATGGACTTCATCGGGACCTGGGGCTTTCCAGTTGGTTCATTTTTCTTTAGTTCGGTGTCTGACTGTGTCTGTCGTGATGTCTGTGAATCTTTGTTTTATTCTCCCTGTTTCTTCTTCCTTGACTTCCTGGAGCCATGTTGCATGTTTGTTGTGTGATACCGGATTGCTCCATATGTTTTCCCAGAGTCTCTTACTTGGTTCGGCTTCAGGAATTTCTCGGTGGTTGTCTTCCCCTCTTAGTTGGCTGTATAGTCTTTTCTGGTTGGTTCCGAATAGTTTGTTCTGTTGGTATCCCTTATTCCTGTTCGTGTACCGTTGGATCTTATGTGCTTTGGCCTTAAGCCTCTGTTTTACATCTTCTATTGTGTTGTTTATTATTATTTATTATTATTATTATTATTATTATTATTATTATTAGTATTAGTGTTATCATTATTACTCAAGTAACATTCATACGCACCAGGTCTAACGAGGAGACACTTAATTTTCAAAATGAATAAAATAAGAGAAGAGATATATTGCGTCTGATTAATGATAAGAAGGGATGCTTTGAGCATTATAATACTACCTTACTTCCTTTATTTTTTTAATCATTTACGCTCGAATATTCAACCTCCATACTGTACAGGTTTTTTTTTTCTTTTAATATCAACATTTTACATTTTCCCTCTTACAGGTGGGGCGTCTCTTGAAGGGCAGAGAGACTCCTGATCTCAACAAGTCCTGAGATGGAAAACTGCTCCTCGTTCTGTGACCTTTCTTGACCCAGCTGGAGTTGGTACTTATTCACAGATGGGCCGACTAAAGGGCGGCCTTCCTGACGTTAGCTCTCTCTCTCTCTCTCTCTCTCTCTCTCTCTCTCTCTCTCTATATATATATATATATATATATATATATATATATATATATATATATATATATATATATATATATATATATATAGATGTGTGTATGTATACACACACACACACACACACACACACACACACACATATATATATATATATATATATATATATATATAGGTATATATATATGTATGTATGTATGTATAAAACATATACATTAGAGAGAGAGAGAGAGAGAGAATGAGAGGAGAGACGAGAGAGAGAGAGAGAGAGAGAGAGAGAGGGGGGGGCGGTCCTTTGCTATTACGGTTATGGTCTTATCACAAACTCAGACGGTTTAATTAATAAGCAAGTGGGGAAAAACAGCCTATACTGAAGAAAGCCCTACATGAAGTGGAAAAAAAAATACGACAGTAATACGACCCAACATCGAAATAAAAGACTAAATCTTCAAATGTTGTTGTTTCCTTTTATTTCAGTTCTTGCAAGCACTTCAGTCCACGTGAGAATATGCTTCACGGTCTTCAACGATAACAACCTCACACCGTTGAAAGGGAAAGTCGATGTGATAAGGGAGAACATTTAACGTGTAGCTTTTGTTTACGCGGGGTCGTTCCGTGCGTCAGCGTGATAGTCATTCGCGTGGTTTTCGGATTAGGCAGAGGAATAATGATGATGATTGTGATAACAATGACGGAGAATATAATAATAATAATAATAATTTTTTCTATCACAGTCCTCCAATTCGACTGGGTGGTTTTTATACTGTGGGGTTCCGAGTTACATCCTGCCTCCTTAGGAGTCCACCACTTATCTCACTACGTGCGCTGTTTCTAATAGTAGCACACTCTTCTGCAAGAGTCCTGGAGCTACATCAGCAAGATGAAGAAAAATATTAAAATGAAAGAGCAATAGCTGTACAATGAACAGGTCATTAGTTTCACCTTGCTTTTTTGGCTTTATGATGGATGGACCATTTCTTTCACCTTGCATTTTTGGTAGTGTACAATGAAAGGACTGTTACTTTCACCTTGCTTTTCTTGGCTTTACAATGAATGGACTGTTACTTTCACATTGCTTTTCTTGGCTTTACGATGAATGGACTGTTACTTTCACCTTGCTTTTCTTGGCTTTACGATGAATGGACTGTTACTTTCACCTTGCTTTTCTTGGCTTTACGATGAATGGACTGTTACTTTCACCTTGCTTTTCTTGGCTTTACGATGAATGGACTGTTACTTTCACATTGCTTTTTTGGCTTTACGATGAATAGGCCGTTACTTTCACCTTGCTTTTTTTAGCTTTACGATGAACGGACCATTACTTTCACCTTGCTTTTTGGCTTGGGTTTTAGACTACGATGACGGACCATTACTTTCACCTTATTTTTTCCTTGCTTTTTTTGGCTTTACGAATGAAACTGGCCCATTACTTTCACTTCCCTTTTTTGGGGGGGGGGCTAAGCAATTTTTGGAATGAATGGACCATTACTTTCACCTTGCTTTTTTTGGCTTTACAATGATGGCCCATTGGACCATTATTTTCACCTTGCTTTTTGTTGCTTTAAGAATGATTTGATTTTTTTTGATGATGGACCTTATTACTTTACCTTGCTTTTTTGGCTTTACATGATGAGGGCCGATTACTTTTCACCTTGCTAGCTACGATGAACGGACCATTACTTTCACCTTGCTTTTTTGGCTTTATGATGAACGGGCCATTACTTTCACCTTGCTTTTTTGGCTTTACAATGAATGGACCATACTTGACTTTACCTTGCTTTTTTGGCTTTCAACAATGAATAAGGTGGCCGTTTACTTTCCACCTTGATTTTTTTGGGCCATGGGGAGGATTGGGACCTTAGTTTAACCGTTTGCTTTTTTTGGCTTTCAATGGAATAGGAAGGGAGAATAAGATAGGGCTCGTTACTTCACACCTTAGCCACTTTTTTTAGCTTTTTTTTAGATTTAATGACGATGAAGCGGGGCCATTACTTTCACCTTGCTTTTTTGGCTTTACAATGAATGGACCATTACTTTCACCTTGCTTTTTTTGGCTTTACAATGAATAGGCCGTTACTTTCACCTTGCTTTTTTTGCTTTATGATGATTGGACCATTATTTTTCCACCTTTTCACCTTGCTTTTTTGGCTTAACAATGAATTAGGCAACGCATACTTTTCACCTTGCCTTTTTTAGCTTTACGATGAACGGGTTAGGAGGTTTTTTGGGCCGGTACTTCTTTCACCTTGCTTTTTTGGCTTTCAATGGAGTTTTTTTTGGCTTTACATAGGACATTATTTCACCTTGCTTTTTTGTTTACAAGAATAACCATTTTTTACACTTTGGCTTTACATTTTTTTGGAATGACCATTACTTTCATTTCACCTTGCTTTTTTTGGCTTTACAATGAATGGACCTTATTTACTTTCACTTGCTTTTTTTTGCTTTTTTGGCTTTACAATGAATGGACCGTTAGTTTCACCTTGCTTTTTTTGGCTTTACAATGAATAGGCCGTTACTTTCACCTTGCTTTTTTTGGCTTTACAATGAATGGACCATTACTTTCACCTTGCTTTTTTTGGCTTTACAATGAATGGACCATTACTTTCACCTTGCTTTTTTTGGCTTTACAATGAATGGACCATTACTTTCACCTTGCTTTTTTGGCTTTACAATGAATGGACCGTTACTTTCACCTTGCTTTTTTGGCTTTACAATGAATGGACCATTACTTTCACCTTGCTTTTTTGGCTTTACAATGAATGGACAATGAATGGACTTACTTTCACCTTTTTTGGCTTTACAATGAATGGACCGATACTTTCACCTTTTTTGGCTTTACAATGAATGGACCGTTACTTTCACCTTGCTTTTTTGGCTTTACAATGAATGGACCGTTACTTTCACCTTGCTTTTTTTGGTTTTACAATGAATGGACCGTTACTTTCACCTTGCTTTTTTCCGTCTGTAGCAGGAATCGTATCATCCTGTGGGGGCTCCTGATTATCTGGCATCGTCGGGGGGTCGCTCGCTGCTCTCCGGGCGGCGGTGGGAAGGAAAAACGTTTCTTGAGTTATATTTAAGTTTGGTTTCTCCTTGCCTATATGAATAATAATAAATATAATAATAATAATAATAATAATAATAATAATAATATAATAATAATACCGAGTGTAGGAACATAGTCTTTCAAAAGAAGCTTCCATTCAGTGATATTTACTTTACAATAACACCATTTCTTTCGCTAGCTGCTCTGTAAAAGGGCATATCCGCTTTACTTGCTTTACTACGAACAGGATGTAAAGCCCGCCCGCTCGTGTTTGTTCCATCTCCTTTAAGGCGAGGAAAGCGTAAAGCTCTGACAAGAGGCTACCATTGACATTAATTAAAGCAAGTGCTTTATCTGATTTACAATGAGCAAACAGTAAAGTTTTTTCATTCCTGTTAAAGATCAACTGCGCTTTATAGCCACTGTTAATAACAGATTAATGAAACCTTTGGCTTTAAGTTTTTAAAACAGTTTTATATATATAAAGCCAGCCGCTGTTGAATTACATATTTATCTGTTTATTTCCTCTACATGAATCTGGAGTAACGCTGGTTCAATCACTGCTTATGTATTCCAGTCATCTCTCTCTCTCTCTCTCTCTCTCTCTCCTCTCTCTCTCTCTCGCTCTCTCTCTCCTCTCTCGTCTCTCTCTCTCTCTCTCTCTCTCTCTCTATATATATATATATATATTATATATATATATATATAAATTAGTATATCTATATATATATATATATATATATATATATTATATATATATATATATATATATATATATATATATATATATATATACATATATATATATATATATATATATATATATATATAATATATACATATAGATATAATATAATTATATTAATATATATATATAATAAGTATAATATCCAGATAGATGTATCACTAACCGCAACTGTTCCACGTTCATTATCGTAACTTAAAACACTCATCTAAAAACCTCTGGTTGCGTCATCGACTGTTCTCGTCAGCAACCGATGACGCAATAATTACTTATTCTTCGTACACTCCCAAGGCAAGGTAAAGATACACATTCTGATCTGCCTAATTATTCCAGCTGGGAGAGACTGATAAACAGACTGATAAGGAATTAAGAATGAGAGAGAGAGAGAGAGAGAGAGAGAGAGAGACGAGAGGAGAGAGAGAGAGAGAGAGAGATTTAAATTAGTCATAGTGTTGGACAGATAGACGATCAACCGTGCGCACGCCTGAGAGAGAGAGAGAGAGAGAGAGAGAGAGAGAGAGAGAGAGAGAGAGAGAGAGACTTCGGAAATGAATCTATCAACGCAGGAAAATGAATTAAAATCAGCGTCCCCTATGCATATAAATAGCCATGCATTTCAATGTTATCAATTACGTAACTCAGTTCCTCATTACACCGAAGTCATAGGCTCTCAAAAATACATTTAATTCAACTCAAAATGATAATTACAATTACACAACATTTTTATGACCTCTTTTAAGCTCAAATGATTTTTATCCGATTTTTAATTTTTTTTCGGCAGATTCGCGCAAACTGGCCCACTGAAAGTATATCCGGACTTCGTTGAAAGAACGAAATGATTTAGGCAACTTTATAATGCAACTAACGCTGCCTAATTAAAAACCGGGTTAAGACTGCCTTTGGAGATTAAATGAACTCTCTCTCTCTCTCCTATCTCTCTCTCTCTCTCGCATCTCTCTCTCCTCTCTCTCTCTCTCTCTCTCTCTCTCTCTCATTATTCAATCCCACATTTAGTTTTATTCGTAAAGTATACGGTAAATATTGACAATATTCAGTTTATTACTAAATTAAATTAAAATATATTAATATTATAAATATATATATTATAATATATATATATATATTATATATATATATATATATATAGATATATATATATATATATATTATTATTATATTATATATAATATATATATCCTCCAAAGAATCAATAAAATAAATGATGTAAGCACCACAGTCGTCAACAGACACTAAATTTTTTAAAAATTAAGAAATAAAAATATCGCAGAAAGATATATTTATTGAAAGTAACTAGAATATAACGAGACAGAAAATCCTATCAATGTAGGGTAGGTCACTGTACAAATCCCAGGAAGTAATTTCGAATAAATTCAATACTTAACAAGGGGATGAACGTACGCAAGCCACCATGAAGTCCTCAACAACCAAAAGTGAAGGACACATTTAGCAACGGAGAAATCTAATATATCATTTATCTTTAGTCCCCTCAGTGATTAATGCGTAGATTTATAATGATTTAATTTTGGGTTGATCTCTAGTAATCCCTTAACCCAGACGTACATGAAAAAAAAAGAAGAAGTCCATTTTGCACAAGCGTATTTCAGTCTGCTGCAGATATGTCCCATCGGAGCAAGTGTATGCTGGTGAAATGTCCGGTCACGGCCAAATCTGACAATGTTTAGTATCCCGTAAGTTAGATTAAGCTAATTTTCATATGGGACATCGACTGAATTGCTCCCTATCTGTAGCCTAGTAAAACTTTTACGTCTGCAATATTCTTGGTGAAACTATACTTTAGACCAACAGCTGATTATAACAGAAACAACGCAAAATACCTATCGGAACCGGAAGTCTTATTGCGCTGTGTAATCAGCTAGGTTAACTGCCTTCCTTTTCCTTAGTAATATCATTGTCCTTCAACTGTTTATACTTAATTTCTTGTCATTATAATTATCACCTGCACAATAACGCACACAAATGAGTTAGATTTACCACTGGTGGGTAACAACCACCCAGAATATAATAAATAAATAAATCAAACGTCCTTCTAAAAGCTATGATGAGACAGCGGTTGAAGAAAACTGAATCTGACGGTAACTTTTAACTTTGTTTATCTCTGGAGCTGTTTCCTTTACGTATTTCTCTCTCTCTCTCTCTCTCTCTCTCTCTCTCTCTTCTCTCTCTCTCTTCTCTCTCTCTTCTCTCCCTCTCTCTCTCTCACACACACACACACACAGGAGTTATTACATCGTCAATCTGTGACTCCGATTAGCTCCTCGACTTCCTTTCGGATTAAACAAAAACAGTAATTATCTAGCTATATCGAACTTGTTTCGACAAAGATGTTTGATTTAAATCAATTTTACTCTCGAAATATGAAAAAGCCATACGTGAATCGAGTATTTTGTAAAGACAACTTGCAAATAAAAGTAATTACTCACGTACCAACCTAATGTCATTGTCAATATCTTTTGCCTTCAAGTGCTCCAGTTCATTGTAAAACCAACGAACTTTGTTGATTTAGACACAACTTGCAGAGACTAAACTGAAAATTGTCTATCTCGAGAGATTATCATGCACAGCCACTCTGCTGACAAAATGAATGTTTCCCGTCCGTAAAGGAAAGAAAAAAAAATCTGCCTAAACATTCTTGATAACGAAAGGCCAACGTAAACAAAACTTTTCCATGATAACACTCACCCTACTCTTGCTGGCCGATGTTTCATGGTAACCTATCTCCGTTGTGAAATAAATATTCGTCAAATGATAATATTCTTCATGATATTAATTCCTTGGATATTCACGAGGTATATCGCATAATACTTCACAAGCCACTCAAGGAGAAAATTTTAATAATGCTTCTAAACTCACCATGTCCAAACAAAACTGAGAGATGTTGTCAAAACCCTTATAGGGTACGCGCCATAATTTCAAGGGTAAAATACGGATGAAATTGACTAAGCATTCCTGAGGATTTCTCCGATAAAGTAAAGATTAAAACGTCCATTTTTGCTGAATTATTACAAAAATGTATTGTGAAAAATAAAAGAAGTATCAGAACTACAGGAGGTATAATAATGTTGAAGTTGTGTCTGGCAACTTCATACGACTAGGAAAATTATGGTCATTGATAAAAACTAAAGTTTGCCTGCTACGATTCAACTTAACCATTGTTGGAAAATTATATCTAAATATATAACAGCGAATTCTCTGTCACTGTAACTCTGCGGTCTCTGCTAGTGTCCATTTGCGGAAGCGTATTTTCATTAGATAATTCAGGATGTAAACTGTCACTGCCTTAACAGAAGGCCAGATGCGCTGACCAGGCAGAGTACGGCAACCCGCAAAACAGATGTATATTTATTTCATTATTATAATCATTATATTATTCGCGCTGTTGGCCTCTGGGCCTCACTATGACTGTTGATTACATTAGACCAACATTGTTTCTTGCAAAATCTAGTAATCATTTTCTCTCGAAAGGCAAAACAATCATTCTGGGTCCAAAATTGTTTCATCCGGGCTGTCATACAAGTTTTTATACTCGTATTCACTTGGTTGGTGACTGGTTTATATTAATCTGCCTAATGCCAGCGCGTGATAAACTGGTGATGACGGATATAAACTGGTCTGGTGTAGACCTGTAGACCATATTCACGTGGTGAGTAGTTAATTAGTAAAGAATAATTTTAGATATGTTTGTTTTTCCAACCTACAAGTGTAATTATAGTGTTGAAGAGTGCAAGAGGTCTGGTGTGGACTTCTGAGCTCTGTAAACCAACAGAGGCATTCACGAATATTAAGCCATTTGAAAATACATAACAAACGTATATATATATATATATATATATATATATATATATATATATATATATACACACGCACCACCTTGATGTTAACCTTCCACCTTCTAACAAACTTTTGGGATGATATCGCTAGTCCCATGCCTATCTCTAACCTGGCTGAGACCCAAATAGTTGACCAGCTGACAGACACATTTCACTACTACGGCTAATAGAGGCAAGATAGATTTTTCAGATGAAATATGAGAGAGAGAGAGAGAGAGAGAGAGAGAGAGAGAGAGAGAGAGAGAGAGAGAGAGAGAGAGAGAGTTTCCCTGTTCATGTGGAAGACAGACTAACGGAAAGACCTAGTCATAAATTGTGGCTTAGTCTTCAACTCGAGACTTTTTTTTTTATTGAAGCCGGTTCGAACGAGTTTCGTCCGGGAGGACTGTAAACTTTAAAAGTTAAAACGTAACTATTAGAAAAAGTGATTTTATGTCTAAAAGAACATTATTCATCTACAACTGGTCTTCCTTTGGTGAATGACATTTTATAGTGGGTATGTCTGAAATTTTTGTCATTGAAACAATTCCAAATGTCTTTCTGGTGCAGACAGCGAGAACAGGAAATTAGCATCAAGGAAAATTAAGCACCAATTTCAATATGGACGAGAGAGAGAGAGAGAGAGAGAGAGAGAGAGAGAGAGAGAGAGAGAGAGAGAGAGAGACTTCCGGCCTTATCCGTAACAGATGGTTTAAGACAATCATAAAGACATGAGTCCAACTCGAAGAGTGGAAAGTGGCAGACATTTTCGTGGTAAACAAGAATATAGGAACAAATAAATGTAGCTGTCAGTCACAGGAGACTAAGAAAAAGTACTCTTGCCTTTGATGTTTTCATAAAACTCACTAGTTGAAGTGGTACCACGAATTGGCGATCGGAAATGAAAGTAGGTACACTTGAGCCGTCCAGTTTACTGTAATATATAAGTTAATATATAATATATATATATATATATAATATATATATATATATATATATCTATATATATATATAGGCTACACCATTTTGCAAGTGATTTTATCTACATTTGTATGAAGAGAATCCCGGTAAAAATCAACAAGCAGCAAATTCGCTGATAATCTTAAGTATGGTTATGAATTTGCAAAGAGAGAACTGAAAGAATAAAAAAGAAAAAAAAATCTCACTGCTAGGGAGAGGGTGAAAGTAAAAGTGGTTGCCATCACAGACCACTTCACTACTTTTAGTTTCAAGCGACTAAGCTGGCAGATAGTTCTCTTGATTAAGAATAGACAGTAGATATAAAACTGAACCAGTTATATACTTCAAGTTTGCGCTGGTACTCACAAAATATTTCATGTTGTAACAATCATGTAACGTCGTGCATCTGGCAGAGAAGCTAGTACTACTCTCCAGAAGGTCTTATATCCTTTCATTTCATAAGAATATAGTTGCAGTTCATGATGATAAACACGAGAACATAATTCAACGGAATATGCCGAAGATAACAAAGATAACTGGAAATGTTACGTGAAGAACAACAAAATCACGAAGTCTGACACAAAGGGGAGTGGGTGGGGGTGGGGGCGGGGGGAGGTCGCGTCTGGCTTGGGGGGTTAAAGACTGTCGTCATGGAGATGCAAAATGGCGACAGCAGCCGCATCGAGTAAGAGACCTGCGGTAGATTCTCTAGATGTACGGCCAGCGAAGAAAACCCACTGGTCGCAGGGCCTCCTGACGTCCATGAACGACCCCAATCTCGTCGTGGAATCGGACGATCGCATCGTTATCATCAAAGACAAGTATCCCAAGGTAAAAATCCTCCCCCGAAAGTCGTCGGTCGGAGTCCTCGGTAAAACGACCCAGTGAGTGAGTCGCGGGCGCCGCCGGACTGTGGTCTTTGCTGTGCCCGCTGATACGGTCCGATTTGCCACAGGAGTTTGCCACAGAGCACGGGCGGATGTCCTTTGACACTGAGAGGGTGTGAGAGTGGGAGAGGGAGACACAGTTTGGACTACCCATGACAGACTCATCTCCCCTACCCCTCTGCCCCCCCACCCCACCCCTATTATAGGGGGTGGGGGAGCGGGGAGATCTGAATGACAGACGATGAGGAAATATGATTGTGTTATGATAACGTCGACGAAAATATGGCGAGAATAATGTTAGGTGTTCGGGAGTGTAAGTAAGTCGTTTTAAGTGCGAGATGGGAAATGGTAATATATTGTTTTTATTATTATATATCTGTACAAATGTAATTGACAAGTCAGGGCTGTGTTCGCGACATCGCAATAGCAAGTTTCCCGGTTTAATCTGTGCTGGGTAAAATTAATTGTTTCGTCAATTTATTGTATTGCCAGGTAATTAAAAATTGAGAAATTGTAAATAATGATGCAAATAGAAATACTGGGATAATAAAATATTAGAAAATTTTCTCTGATAATTTGCGAAGTAACGAATTTAACTTTTAGCTAAACTGTAGTCATGATTCCTGTTTCAAGTACAGTGATGGAGAATCTAAAACCCTTTAGGTTTCTAGATTTGAAAAAACCTCAACAAAACTAACCTAACCTAACTGAAGGCTTTTACTCAGCTCTTCACAGTCATGTAAAAATGGGTTTAAAGTAAAGTTTTACCTTGTATAAAATCTCAGTGGGAAAACATTATTAGTGTACTATACACTTATCAAGCTGCTTTTCACAGCTCAATAAGTTCTGCAAGATCAGTTACATTATTTAGGTTAGAATGTAGTTTCTTTTACAGTACCAGTTATGTTTCGTTGTGAAAAGGGAGTAGGTACTAGCTATTTATCAATTTATTTTTTAAATGTATGTTGTATAGAATATCATTGGCTTACTTGGTTATTAGGTATACTATGTTAAATGTTTAATTCCAGCTAGTCAAATCACAGTGCATAATTTTTGGAAAGGGGGTGCAGCCTAAAGGTGATGTGGTAAGATAGTTGTCTAGCTAGGATTATATTTTAATTTGAAATCTTACTGCTACCTATACCTATTTTGCACAGGAATTTCCACTTGTTGTTAAAGGGGTAAGTTTGCCCGAGACTTCATCAGAAGGTTAAAGGACTTAATGTAGACAGTCTATCATTGACCCAGCTGACGGATGACTAGTTAGATCCTTTACCTTGGGCCAGGTGATTTAAAGTTATTTTGTTTTTATACAAGATTAACCCTCATTCCTTAATAGACACCTCTCTATTGTATGATGGTCTCCAGTATTTTGTGTGTGTGTCAGAGAGAGCCTGCCATCCAGTTACTTTATGTGAGATTTTACTGTATTCTAAAAGGATCATATTCTATATATTATTAATTTTTTACATTTATAGTATTAGTCTTTGCCCAGGTTTGAAACCCATTTGGGTTTGATGAACTACTATGTTTGTCACTATTGAACAACCATAATAAGACCTCAAATCTTTTCAAATACCATGGCCTACACAAAGATAGGTTATGTTTCAACGATCAGTATAATTGTTTTTCTCATTTTGTGTTTCAGGCTCGCTATCACTTTCTCGTGATTCCGAAACTCAATGTGCCAAATTTGAAGTCTCTGAAGCGCGAGCAGAGTGAGCTCTTGAGGTACATGGAAACACGGGCCCGGATGTTGGCTGTTAATTATCCCCAGGTTGAGTTTAGGTACGTGTAATCTGTTTTCACTAATGAGTGTCTGAGAGCCATGTCATAATTAAGATGGCTTAGTAGTTGTCCTGAGAATTCAGCAACTGTAGGCTACATTTGTCGAATATTTACTCTGCTCACCTTTTCAATGATGGTAGGTCAGTATCTTGCCATTTTTTGTGATTGAAATATTACATAGATAAAAAGTAATAACAAGTCTAAATGAAATTTTAAATATTATGTAGAAACAAAGGTAATTCCAAGCCTAAACAAAATTTTAGAATGCATGAGATGAATCAGTAAAATAACTTGAAATGGTTCGCATCTAACTGGGTTTCAGTTTTTACGTCCAGTAGATAACCATTAGCGGATGGCCGATAAATGACTCTAAACACACTCACACAGGTTTTATCTACTGTCTAGAGTTGAGCTTCTTTAGACAACCAAGACCTCTTGGTTACCAGTAGTGAACATCTTGATATCCGAAGTCCATCTTGTGTGAACTATAAATACTTTATAGAATTCATATTTAGTGATGTTACTGTTGTGTTCTCTTTTCACTGAGGAAATTCATTTTTTCAACATCATTGCCTTCAGTATAGATGTGGACCAACCTTGAAAAAAAAAGCCTTTGGAACATATTGGTCACAGGTATTGGTGTACAGTCTTGGCATATACTGTACAGTTGCAGTGTTAACAAAATAATTTCCTCTTATTTTTAGATATCTTCAGCACAGTAATATTAGGAATGCATGTAAAATGCTTAAAGCAAATTGCTAGTAACAGTACTAGATTTTCTGTGAATAAAGATTTTTATTAGCATGTAAACTAAAAGTCTGTGGATGCTTTCAGTATCATAAAATACTATGACAGTTGGTTTTCAAAATATTTACAAAGGCACCACAGTTTGTAGGATGGCAGAAAGTGGATAGCCATAACATCTCATAGGCAGACTTTAACTGTGTGACTTCTCTACGTTACTGTGATTACCAACTGTTAAAGTTATTAATTGTTAAGCATTTTATGTGGGTGAATTCTGAGACAAGCAATGAAATGTTGACCTCTCATTGGCTTGAAATGGTGTTGTGGAATTGACTTTTTATTTTGTATTTGAATGCTTTCACAGTGGTAAATACTGATGTAATGAACACTCTCAAACAGGTATGGCTATCACGCAATCCCAAGCATGTCTCAGCTTCATCTACACATGATAAGCCAAGACTTTGATTCCCCTTGCCTCAAGACAAAGCGCCATTGGAATTCCTTCAACACGCGATACTTTCTGGAAAGTGCAGGTATGTGTGCTTTCTTTTCCTATCAATCTTTCACTGTGATAGTCGAAATTAATTAAAATGCTATTGAAAAGTGTTGCTTATTGAAGTCAAGGTGCTCATACATTTTAATACTGATATCAACAGTACAAAAGCAGAACGTTTGTCAAAATTTCCACAGTTATGGTTTCTAAAGGCCCATTATTTGCTTAGCTGTTATAGTTGTAAAAGTCCTTGAGATACTCTACAGATACATTATGTATGGCACAAGTTTATACTTTATTCTCAAGTTCAAGACATGACTACATATATCTCATTTTAATTTAAGCTCTTTTCATTATGTATAATCATTCGTAAAACACTACTTACACTATTTTGGATTTATGTTTTTTTGAAAATTTGTTTAAATACCCTGATCATAAACGCCATAGTTTTCAAGTCGGGTATGATAAAGGATTATTACTATACATGCAAGCCAGTCTGTAACTTGGCGCTAAGTAATCCTGATTGGTTCTGGCGCTTGGTCCTCAAGACCTAAATTTTGTAATCGATCAGTCAAGCCAGTAACTTCAATTTAGTTAGGAATTGGCACATTTTTATATTTTAGGTTATTCTACATTAAAACCAGAATTGGAGTATTTTAGTCTTCAGGGTAATGGAACTTTGATGAATGTCAGATGTCAGGTGTAGCACCTTAATCAGCAGTCATTCACATTATCTATTGTAGAATAATTTGTTCCGTAGTTTATTCCTGAATAGATTATATATATATATATATATATATATATATATATATATATATATATATATATATATATATATATATATATGTTTATTTATTTTTACATTGTTTGACTTTAGCCCTGTCTGTAATTCTCTTCCAACAGTTTCCTACTCTAAATGTATTGTACATACTGTAAAGTTATGAATGTAGTGTATTAAAATATATCTAATATATTTGACAAGAATAAGCCTTTTGAGCCAGCTTGTTTGACCTTAGAATATGGACTCAGACATGTGGTGAAGCTTTATTTAAATGATTCTAGTCTACAATCTTGAAAAATATCAGTTAGTCATAACATATTTTTACAATGAATGATAATTTAATTGATGGTGAAGGATTATATATGTGTTACAGATAATGCTAGTCAGTTAGAACTGTAACAGAATGGGATGACATAATATCAACAGGATGGTTTCTTGCACTAGTTGGTGATTGATGATTATGATTTAATTGTTCTCATTTCATTTTGTATATTACATTGATAAAGAGTGGTAGCCCCTGCTTTGCATAGAATAGTGGTTATCCAGGATTCTCGTTAAGTATCTTTGTATCCCTAACTTCTGCTTCTCTTCCCAGATGTCATTCGGTGCCTTGAAGAAAGAGGAATGGTGGTCACAATGACTCCCATCGCAGGAGAGAAGCTCCTTGACCAACCACTGAAGTGCCATAAATGTGTGTACTCCCCCACAAAATATGCCCAAACTCAAGCAGCACTTGTATAAGCACATTAACAATTAATCTAAGGAATTGCAGTTTCTTATTAGAGGTTGAAATGATTTATGATGCCTTTGAAGTTATAATGTCACTGTCCTGTATTTACAAGACTGCTTTTTTTTATTTTTTTATTTGCACATATTGCAATGTGATGCCATATGATTATGATATTATTCAAGAAAGCTTAGTAAGCTTCAGAGTTGTGATTGTTTGTGGTTACCTTTGTATATGTCTTAATAACTATAGGTCTCTTCTTTTATCTTTTATTTTCCTGGATCCTGTTACAGTGCTTTAGGTATTTGACCCCTTTATACTCATTTGTTGGTGCCAGCACTAGTAGTAAAACTGCATTTTCCTTTTTTCCGTTTGTCATGAGCAACCTTGTAAACTTGCTGCCTTTATTGTTAGTTTTTATTATCACTTTTGAAATTGGTGCTTTTTTCAAAGTGTGTGTTGGAGTGATTTACATGGTTCTGGAAGTATTTTATATATGTACTATATGTAGTAAATGAAGTCTTTCACTTATCATATGATTAATTTATCTGTGTAACTGAAGTCATTCAGAATTTGAAAGTCACATGGGAAGCGCTTCAGTATTGTGATTCTTAGGACACCAGTTCATTTGCGCATAAATATGCCAGTTTCAGAGAAGGAAACATTTGCACCCAGATCTGATAGATCATTTTCCATTGTACTTGGACAGCAAATGTTATGAAATGTTAGTTATTTAATCCCATTGTTTATTGAGAGAGACGGCCTCCTGAAGTGGTGAACAATAGCTGTTTATTTGCCTGGCTGTTATGTGTATGAGGGACATTCCTTTAGCAAGTACCAGTTTTCAAGCATATCTTTTTTTCTGCCATGCTGGTGTCGATTTGCTTCAAACATCAGTTAAAACTCTTCTCAGTGAGGGCATTTGCATTGTAAGTGAGGGATATAACCACTGATAGGAACTGACACTTTCTTTTCCCCTGATATCCTGAGTTATGGCTTGAATACCATGAACAGTCCATGCAGGGTATGTTGTATACATGTAGCCTTATGTACTTTATATACTGTACGGATATGTATTCATTCCATGTGCTACACATATCTATATTATGGGATTATGCAGGCTGTTTGGTATGGGCTTCTTTCCAATTCTCATTATGTAATCTAGTGAAGTTGCTAACATAATTACCATGAGATGAGTGACTTATTGCTTAATCTTGATGGCTTTGCCCACTGATTACTATCCATTTCAGTTTTTTAATTAATGTCTAGTTGTACATTTTATTATTGTGGGGTGAGTACGTTAAGGTTTGTTCATTATTTCTTGAGAAAATAGAAATTTTGTTGTTTTAAGGTTAATAATTTTGACCCTGAATACCCATCTACGTAATTACTGTGGCCCTCCTTCAGCTATGAACCGTCTTAATTGTTTGTAGTATACACTATAGGCAACATTAATTGTCTTTTTAATTCTCTTGTATGCCTCACCTTATGGCAGTGTACTATCCAACTTTTTAAGTTGAACAAGACTCCAAGGAGAGTTTTAACCTTCAGTAGAGCTTGCACAAATTCTGTTTTTGGAACTGTGCTACTGAAAGTGTTCTTGGAATCACATTGGTACTCAGGCTTTACATTTGTTGAGTCTTTGCAAGTTTTGTTTATTCCAGAGCCAGATCTGTGATAACTGACACTACTCTATTTAGTGATAGTAATTGCCCATTGTTGTGAAATCACCATCGAGTGTGATGCCCATTCTTAGTCTTTTAAAACAAAATTCTTGCACTTAGTTGTGGCAAGTTGGAAAAAAAATTGTAAAAATATGAGGTGAAAAATCAATAAAAATTACCTATTAGGCTGGACTTGGACGATGCATCTGTGTATTACAAAGCATCCAAAAGGTTAGAACTGTTTTGGAAAATCGGATGCATGAGCAGCACTTTGTCTCCCTCCTCTGAGGGATTGCATCCAAGGCCTTATATCTAAACCAATTTTTGATAGATAAGCCATATCTAATATGTTCATGTGAGAGTTGCTTGCAGATGGTTTTTGGTTGTAATTTTCATGAAGGAAATAATGATATTGGAGATCCTTCATATCAGCATCATTATTTCATGGAATATTTGTATATTGCTGATGTAAGGTTTTGTATATCCATTACCTTTCCAGATAGACCTTTCTTACTCTTTTAGATCTTCATGCTACAGCAACCTAGGCGTAGTTTATCATCATCATGTTTGCAATTTGTAAGGGATGTTTTAAGACTTTTAGATGTGATGAAGTTATTGTTTACTCTTTACCATCCAGATACTTGTTCTGCATGCAAGTGTTTTCTCCTTGGAAGCTGGCTGATGTGTCAAAGAATAATCACTTTCGTATTACTCAAACTTACATTTTTTTGTTTTCCCTACCATAAGCTAAGACATGTTTCATGATGAACTGGTTGGTGACTTATGTCCAACATTTTTATTACTTTTCAGTATTGTATTTGCCATTTTGGTTTTATAATTAATCCGTTGGTACGTGACGTTAGTCTACTTTTATCTCAAGTTCTTTCTCCTAAATCCAATGTTACAGTGCTTTGGGAAACAGCAGTGTTATAATGTTATATAATAATTATAATAATAGTTATATTAAGTTGATAGTGTAAGATAATGTACATTACTTTGCAAAAGCATTTTAAGCCAAATTGACTTCTTTTCCAGGTGATCCCAGGTCTTGGATTTTAAGAATCCACTTTAGTTTCTTGATACTAGTTTCATTTTGGTTATGTAAATATTAAGTTCAGAGAAAGACGATTATTTTATTACAAATTAATCAGACCATCGAGTTAACATTCTTAACTCAAAAAGGGCTAGCTTGAAGGATTTGTTCTTACTAAATTAGATCCTTTTTTAATATTTTGCAGGTAATACTTAGGTAATCATGAGGAATAGTAGTTAAGGTGATGTTATTGTCAAGTGAAAATTATTCACAGCACTAAACTTCCATATTTTAAATTAAATTTGAATCATCAGTGCTACCTTTAGCAACACTTTGTCGATTATATTTTGTATTCCGAGTGACACCTTTTTTCTAGTACAACGACACTTAGCTCTTAAGGATACAGAATGATGTGTGTAACAGGTTCAAGGGATATGTATCCGTGGAGTATTGCATTATCCAGATCCCTTTATATCCGGAAATAGTGTGTTGTACTGTAGAGTCTTCCAGTGTGTTCACCTAAGGATTTGCAGTGTTGGTCATACAGTATACTATATGTAAGTACCTATGTAATTACACTGATAAGACTTTTTGTGAATTAATTTCTCATATTTAATATTATTGAAGTCTTGGCAGCTTTTATTTCCAATTGCACATACATAAGTGGTCAACCTAACTTTTCTGATGCTGCAAATGAGATGGTTGATAGCAAATTACAAAATGGTAATCTCAGGACTATTGTAAGTTTGTGGTGTCTTACTTTGATCTTAGTTGTAAGTCTGTCTTTGTTTTAGAAATTTTGAAAAGGTTAAATTATTAATCAAGTGTTTATTGAAGGTATAGTTACTCTCAAAAAGTTGTTTCAGATCTGTTTTGCAGTCATTAAATTTTATTTTTTAAAGACCTATGAACTCTTGACATATGTCTCTCTGAACTGATTGATTTTATGGAATTCTCAAATAATGTTAATTTGCAGCAAAATTGACAATTTGGTGTGAAATAACTTGGAAGGGACCAAGTTCCATAAAACTTTTGAGAATGGCTGTACCATGTTTAGAGAAATGTGATTCATTAAACTTCCTAGTAAATGAAGAGTTCCTCACAGTTAAACACAGCATTATTTCAAAAACTTATACTTAAGGTTAAAATTTACAAATCTTTCTAATAGCACTGAAGCATGTGTTGGGCCTTGAATAGTAACAGATTTTGTTACAGTGCTGTTATGGAAAATTTATAAAATGGCAAGGTTGTGGATTAGCTTAATTCTGATTTGAGTGGTATGCATAAAATTTATTTTTATTTTACCTTACTATAAAAGGCCAGGGTCTCCCTAGCTGGCAGTGTCAAGTGGAAACATGAAAGATGGTTAAGTGCTTATACTGTATAGACTTCCTTTATGTGCATATTCTATCTCATTTCCTTTTTACAAAATAGGAAATCTACAAACTTGAAAATTTACTTAGCTTTTGAAGAGAGAATTACTGTTTTTTTCTCAGAACTGAAAAAAAAATGTAACCAAAAACAAAACTTCCCTACCTATCATTGAATAAAATTTCCAAAAGCAAAAGGTAGTGTTTTGCAAGATATCAGGTGTTCTCCAAATCTGAGGGTTTTCTGTAATACCCGATCCATGTTTTACTAACTGCAGTATTGGGAATATGCATGATACTAAAAATACTATGTTATGGATAATATTGGGACATTTAAAATTTGTGAGATGATGTACCACAGAGAGTGTTAATTTTTTTTTATCACATGGATATAAAATCAGTCAATGCTGTATATTCTGTATAGCAGTGAGGAGATCCAGTGTTGTATTAATTCATTGCAATCACAGTGTATATTGTATATATAAGAAAACATTTAATAAAAATCTTCAAACTGTGGAATTGTCCTTTGGAGGTTACAACATTGATTTAGGGAGACATTAAAAAAATTAAAGGGATGATCATCATTAGGACAAACTTTACTGTCCTGGTCAGTGTTGAAGCTGTACTTCAGAGGATCACGTACACTACTTTACTGTTAATGTCTTTCAGTATAGTAGTTACCTACTTCATCAGAAAACTGATTTTAACATTTTAATTTATTAGAAAGCAGTTTGAGTAGACATGGTCAATGTTAAGATAATTAATTAGCTTGCTCAAAGGATTAATTCCTAAATGAGAATTAATGGTTGGGTAAAGAAGATGGACAGCTAAATGAGAAGATAACAAAAGGAATGGTTGTGTACTGTGTGCTCAGCAAGGCACACTGTGTTATTGTCCCCTCCATGGATCCAGACTATCATAACCTATGGGAAAGAAACCATTGACAAAGCTTCCTGTTCGTGAAAATCAGAGTATAATTTAATTAGGGGACTGTGCATGATGCAGGCACACTTGTGGCATGGACATTTTAATTTATTACTCAGGCTCCTTTTTTGTCAAACTTTTGGTGGCATACTGTCACTGTTGCTCCATAGATGGTTAAAGTATCAAAAGAAAAAAAAAAATCTTGCACTAGACTGTATAACAAAAGGTCAAGCACTTCAGTGGTATGATCAGTATGGTCTTGACCTGCCATCTCAGTGACCGAGTTTGATTCTCGGGCATTCCATTGAGGTGTTAAGAGAGGTGTATTTCTGGGGATAGAAGTTCACTCTTGACGTGGTTTGGAAGTCGCGTTAAGCGTTTGGTCCCTTTGCTGAATAACAACTGGTTCCATGCAATGTGGAAACACCATACAAACAAACAATAACAAAAGGTTAATGAAAGTCAATCTTATACTTTAGTTATTATAAAACAAATGCAATAAAATATAACGGAATTAAGATTTAACCCTTACATATAAAAAAAATAACAGAAGCTAGTACTAAGCCTGTGCTAACTTTTCTTCTGTTTGACTAGAGTTTCTAAGTCTGGTGAACAAACTAATCGATGACCAATATGGCCTAACACTGTCATTGTGCCAGTTTTGCTTTCTTCATCTATTTCAACACTCACAACATCCTGAAAAATAAAAGCAAATGTTTACTTTGTGCACTTTCTCATTATCTACATATATGGAATGAAATGTAAAATTTAGGTGAACATCTAAGTGCTGGGACCTATGAAGTCATTCAATGCTGAAAGGGAAATTGAGAGTAAGGTTGGCCTGCCACCTTGGTGGCCGCGAGTTTGATTCTCGGGCATTCCATTGAGGGTTAGAGACGTGTATTTCTGGTGATAGAAGTTAACTCTCAGCGTGGATTTAAGTCTTGTAAAGCCATTGGTCCTGTTGCTGAATAACCACTGGTTCCATGCAACATGAAAACACCATACAAAAAAAAAAAAAAAAAAAAAACATTACATTTGCACTAAAAAAAAAATAGTAGCACCAACAAAACTATCCCCCTACAGGGATAACAATGCATTTTGACAATCAAAACTAAACTATACAATATAGTGTTATTTGAATACCTTCGTTTGCTGGGTTGCTAGGAAATGCTTAATCAGGAGAGGTGACAAAATGCTACAAGAATATTTTGCAAAGAAATTTAAATGTACCCTGAGTAACTTGCCTGTAAAAATCCAACCTGGGTTCCTTTATTGACGGTTAATCTATGTTCTCCGAACCAAAGTTCGGTCTTGCCGGATTTATAAATCTTACAAGTTGCAATCATACCCTCTTGCAATGTGTTTAATGTACAGTAATCAGTCTTGGATTTTTTCTCAACTTCGTCTTCATCATCCGAAGCCTGAAAAATTCATATTCATAAGGAATACATAAGGCATTAACATCTGGACCAAGTTAAACTGCTGTATCAATAATTATATTTCAACAAGTTTTTTGTTTAGTTTCTAAGACAATTGCATACACTCATATGAAAGCCAAAATGCAACCGACTTTCAAGGTAAACTTCCTCAAAACAGAATGTTCATAAGTGAAATAAGGGAAGAAGTCAAAATGTAGAAATGTACAATAGCCTCTAAAAAAAAAAATAATGCATCAGAAAAACTATGGCAATGATATTGTGCTTCATGCTCATGTGGTCTTTTGATGTATCAACCTCCCAGAAAAACTATGGCAATAATGTTGTGCTTTATATTAACGGGTGGTCTTTTAATACAAACATTCACAGCATTGGTAGGAAGACACAGCAATGTAAGTAAAATCCTTCTGATATAAGGGAAGGACATGACAGCTTAACACAATACTGATGTGGAAGCTTCAGCCAAATAAGTAGGTATGTTCCATAAAGATCCCCACATGGAAAGCAGAGAAGACCTTGCACTATGTCAGCCAGATGGAAACTTGAAACTAATAAGAGGAGGAAAATGGCTGGGGTGGAAAGGCAGAGTAGTTTCATAAAATGGGAAGTTGTAAAGGTGACCCAAGAGAGGAAGATATTTTGTTCATGATTATAAGTATTAGTAGAGCTGGAAGATTATGGATTTTAGTTGCTGAGAATATCTGATGCAACAATCCCAAAGATCAAGAACACGGGTTGCATTTGGATTTCAGTATATGTATTGTTTTATTACTTTGTAAACACAAATGAATAGCCAAACTTCAGTCCTTATTAAGGTAGGTGGAACAGCCAGTGTGTGGGGATAAAAAAAAAAAAATTATGGCAAGATGGGAAGCTGAACAAAGGCTTTGATGAAAAGCAGTGTAAGTTGAGATAAGATGTAGGAAGAATTTTCAGCAAAGTAGTGGGGACGCTAAAGATCCACAAGAGAGCACCAATGAACTCATTGTTTCAAAGAAAGACTGGCAAGGATAGAAGAAACTTCATTTATGCCAAATGCTGAAAATTATTTCAGTAATGACCTAAAAATGGCCCAGTGCTTTGATTATAGGACCCATGCCTTTAGAATTAATTTGCAGTTCCCATGGAAACTGAATGACTGCCCAAGCAAGTATGACAGTGGCATTCATAACAGAGTACATGAAGATGGGGAATTGTAATAAATGGATGAGCCTGTAACAATCCGTGCATGACTTACCATCTACTGAGAAGTTTAATAAATAATTACATCACCCAAAATCAGTGACTTACTGCATTACTATTAGTGGCAGACTTTTGCACCTTTGATGATGATGATGGTTTAGAATTTGGTTCTTGTTTGATTTCAGGGGGAAGGCTTGGCAGAGAATTTGGCAGCTGAAAATGGAAAATTAATAAAAATTTAGTCACCATTTTCATAACACTTCAAACTAACAACTGAATTAAAGATTAAACAATTACAGGATCGCTTAAGGTGTTACAAAAATTAAGAGCTAAAGAAATATACAATTAGGCAGATATATATATATATATATAGAGAGTATATATATATATCTATATATATAGATATATATTATATATATTTATATAATATATATATATAATAATATATATATATATATATATATATATATATATATATATATATATATATATATTGTACTTACTTGAAAAAACATGACATCTTCATGTTTACCAGTTAAAAGCTGCGCTACTGACAACTCAGGAGGCCTTTCTTTAGTTGGCAGACCACCTTTCATTGGCATTTTTGTGTCCATTAGCTGAAATGGATGCAAACAATATCACACCTCCCTCTGTAATCTTTTATGGTATGTAATAGCTCATAAGGTATGTGATGTCCAAGACTAGATTCATTGCATTATAAATGACTAATTGTTCCAGTAAAAAAAAAAAAAAAAAAGCAGCCTTTCCAGTTATGGTACCTATAATGGAGATACACAAGAAAGACTTTGAAGACTAATGCTTACTAACCTTAATATTTTTAGTGTCTTGAGCAATCTCTTTCACACCAGGCCCATTTTGTGGAGAGATATAATCTTCAGGTTCTTCCTTTACTGTAATAAATTTTATAATTACTATCACTATGTGCTTATCCAGGAGTTTAACATTTCAATGAAAAATTAACAGGAATTTTAAATTATTCAAGCACCCCTGGCAGTTTGAACTGCAGTTTTAAAATCATCTCTTGACATGATTTCTGGTTATTTTGTAAAAGTAAAAAACAAATATTACAGTACATATGTATGTATGCACATACTATACTCACTTTTCAAGTCAGAATCTGTAGATGTGGATGGTGGAACAAACTTCATTTCCTCACTGTTTTCCTGGCCCTCCTCTTTAAAGCCTCGTCCTGTGTCCACCATAGGTAACTGTACTGGTAAAAATTCTCTTCCATCTCGTCCTATCAAGTCTTCTAAATCATCTATGAAATCATCACGTAAAATTTCTTTTAACCTTTGGTCTTCGTGTTCCTTTTAAAAACCAATGATAAAAGTGTTAATTTTTTGGCTAAAAATAATTATATAAAATCTATTTTGACCAATGAATCACATTTTCAGATTTGCAGGCTAGTAGCTATAAGAGGATCTTAGATGGAAACCTTAGCAAAACAAAAAAAGGATGATCATCATCCCTAAGAACAACTAATGATAGAATGTGTTTACTCCAATATTTCATGCAACCTGTTTCACTAGCATAAGGTCTGGCATTAAACAAACTAAATTTTTTTCATTATGAAATTTTTGGGCTACAATATCAGATTTCATATGTCTTAAAATCTTGCATATAACTTGCCTCTTCATAATTACCTTTACAATGACTAAAGGGACTCAAGCAAAGAAAATATATTTTTTACAGCTATTAACTATTACAAGTTTCACACACACATATGTTCCACATTTCATGTGCATAAGATTTCACTATACAGAAAGTTGATAAAGAATCCAAATGAATAGCCAAATTACTATCTAAAAAGATTATACTTCATGTCTGTTACTAGTGTGAGTGTGAAGTTAAACTACTTTCAAAACTCTGGAAT
This sequence comes from Macrobrachium nipponense, assembly GCF_015104395.2. Taxonomy (NCBI): domain Eukaryota; kingdom Metazoa; phylum Arthropoda; class Malacostraca; order Decapoda; family Palaemonidae; genus Macrobrachium; species Macrobrachium nipponense. The sequence goes on from NC_087220.1 coordinate 54,764,766, forward strand.
GCCAATTTGACAGGAAAAGGAACAAATGAGTACATTGTAAAAAACTGAAGCCTTAAAAAAATTTAAGGTAGGATAGTACTGCACAATAAAAAATCACAGCAGTAAGTACCTGTAATCAATTTGACTTCCACACATTATGTATACAAAGTGTCATTATGGGAGTGAAAAACATTTATTTAAGAGGATCAAAGTGTACGGGGAAAATATGAGATAAACATCCCTTATAAAGAGTACTATTAAGTATTCAAAGAAGGGCAATATCATAAAAAGCAGTACAAGCACCTCCACACACTGTATTCCTACACAGTGTGCAGTATACCCTACACATTTAATCTAGTAACATAAGATATTCATTTCATTTCAAAGTTATTAAGAAATGAAAGAAAGGATAGTAAAGTAGTGTGGCATTGCTCAAAGAGTGATTTGGGCTCAGAAGTATTCCTCTTGAGGTACGAGACTAGAGGTACTCATTTGTAACTAAGCACTGTGCAGAGGCCAACCTAAAGATCAGTATAGAGCTTTTACCTTATCAATGTGGTTTACAGTATCTAAATTTAAAACAGGCTTGTTAATGAAACCAGCTTCTGAACCTCTTCCAGTGCCACGTCCACCCCCACCACCACCACCACCACCGAATGAATAACCACCACGTCTCGTGATGTTAGCTGCAATTCCTGGAATAAAAAATAAAACATAAATTTAATTCATGAAATTAAAGTGAAATTAATAACAAAGAAAGATATTTTCTGTATATTACATCACATATATATCACCTGTCGTAAGGTCATCCACTTAGGCTGAAACAATTGATCTTTCTACTTACTGTATAAAAGTGCAACAAATTTACCAAATCACTTTTCTATACTCTCACTGCTGACATAAAGATTTTGTTCTTAAACAAGAAGTGTAAAGTGGTAGCCGAGGAACAGATGAGAACTATTACTTTCAGGTAGTTTGACCAGACCACCGAGTTGGAATTAACTTTCAAATGGGTAGTCAAACAGTTGAAAATTAAAGGGCAAAAAGCAATGCTGAATAGACTGGAGACACTGTTAAGAATCTTTAGCCTATGCTTCAAGTTCACTGTGCAAGGTACACTGTAAGTGACAACCACAACAAGGCCATCATTAACTACTGCACTTAAACATAGTATGTCTTCATGTAAATGAACTGTTGGAACACGGCTTACAAAATCAGCTTTTCAACAACCTCAGAGAACATCGGAAGGATGGAAATGGTACTGTATGTTGCAAGCAGTATCTATACAACCCCATGTAACAAAGTGTACTGCATTTCTGCTGCTCAGGAGAAATCGTGTTTTCCGAAAGAAAATTATTAAAATGCTAGTTTAGGAGAAAGGGCACAAACTTTTGAAAAACTTGAGGAAATCCCATCTAGATATTTACATAATTGTTTTATGTTAATTAGGATGTTTTTACTGTCCTTTAAAGGAAGCAAGCTGAATAAATAGTAGTTCAGTCTAATAGACAGAAGAAAGAGGTACAAAGCAAAGGTAGTTTTGCTTTGCCCTCGCTGTTAGTTTATGACCATAAACTAATAAGTCTGGAAAAACATATGAACACAATCCACAGATGAAGCATTTCAGGGGGCTATCACTTACAATGTGCTTTGTATGGCACAATGCAAATGATACTAAAATTGTCACTTCTCATTTAAGAACAAATCCTTTGGGTGAACCCTATGATTTTATGTCAGATTTTCCCGTTCTGCCTGAATTCTTATTAGCTTGAGGTCAACAAGCACAATGAACAAAAATACCTTTGTTATCATACCTTATCCAGCCTATTTACAAAAAATTTACAGTGAAATCAGTCATATGGTTAAAATTACATAACAATAAATTCACAAAAAAACATAACTACTAACCATCACCGAACAGGGAACCAGTAGTCTGCACAAACTCTTTGTTGCCCCGACCTCTTCCACGGCCCCCTTCTTTTTTATCACGTTCATGACCTGTTTTTGGTGCCTTATCAGAACGAGACTCCCTGAAAATTTGAGGGAAAAGAATGATTTATAAAATGATATTGTTATTTTACAATAAAGTTTTGTACATACTTACCTGGCAGACATATACTTAGCTTACGTCTCTGACGTCACGACAGAATTCAAAACTCGCGGCTAACGCAACAGGTAGGTCAGGTGATCTACCTTACCCGCCGCTGGGAAGCGGGTGTAAGAACCAACATACCTTTCTTGCCAGATTTTTTCTCTTTTATACCTGTCTCCTGAGGGGAGGCTGGGCGGGCCATCAATCGTATATGTCTGCCAGGTAAGTATGTACAAAACTTTATTGTAAAATAACAATATCATTTTTGTACATGAACTTTCCTGTCAGACATATACTTAGCTGATTGACACCCTTGGTGGAGGGTACAAGACAGAAAATAACAAAGAAAAGGTAAACAACACCTGTTGTAGGAAAATAACCTTGGTTCTTACCTGTTTAGGCTGAAGACTTCATAGATACTGTCTATTAGTCTGCATAGCCATAAGAGCTACAGCGAGGGCGTGACCTACAGCTGAAAAGACTCTTTGGGTCTACTAACGGGACTTGATATCCGCTTACTTAGTAGAATCCAAGTCGGATCATGTCAATGGGGGTTCGCCCTCTTCTATGACAGAACTGTCCACTACCAACGCAGGGAGCTTCAAACCAAATCCGATCACCTAACCAAACTAGAGTTATTAGTATTACGAAACGAAAAAAGATGCCTACCTGCATCATTTTTCATACAACCATATGAACTCAATTAACAAAAACCAGGGAAAAAACTACTAAGGATATGTTCCAGCTCCCTGCCCCAGCACCGAATCCGCCGATACGTACGGGCCTAAAGCGAAGCACTCGTCATACGTAATACTGACGTCTTTTAGGTAGTGGTTTGGCGAAAACTGAATTACATCTCCAGAATGTAGTTTTCATCAGATTCTGAAGAGACATATTCTTATTAAAGGCCAAGGAAGTGGCAATTGCTCTCACTTCATGAGCCTTGACTTTTAGGAGCTTGAAATGTTCTTCATTACAAGATCTATGTGCTTCTTTCACAAGACTTCTAATGAAGAAAGACAGCGCATTTTTCGACAATGGTCTGCTGGGGTCCTTTACAGAGCACCATAGTCTGTCTTCAATGCCATTAAGGGTTTTCTTCTTCTGAAGGTAGTATTTTAAACTCCTAACAGGGCAAAGAGTTCTTTCAGGTTCTTCCCCTACTAGGGCAGATAATCCACGAACCTCAAAGTTCCTTGGCCAAGGATTTGAGGGGTTCTCATTCTTTGCTAAAACGAAGGAAGGAAGGAACAAACCACGGAATCTCCTTTGAAACCTACCCTTCCTTCTAGGGCATGAATTCACTAACCGCCCTTTTAGCGGATGCTAAAGCCATGAGAAAGAGAGCTTTCCTCGTAAGATCTTTGAAGGAGGCTAAATGTGGTGGTTCAAACCTAGAGGACCTCAGGAAACGAAGAACCACGTCCAGATTCCAACTTGGAACTTCGTTCGAAGTTTTCTTGGAAGTTTCAAAAGATCTTAATAGATCATGAAGATCTTTGTTATTCGAAAGATCTAAATTCCTATGTCTGAACACAGCAGCCAGCATGCTTCGGTATCCTTTGATAGTAGATACTGCCAAACCGCATTTTTCTCTGAGGAAAACTAGGAAATCTGCTATCTGAGTCACAGAGGTACTGGAAGAGGAAAACTTCTGGTTCCTGCACCACCGGCGAAAGACGTCCCACTTTGACTGGTAGACTTTAAGGGTCGAAGGTCTTCTAGCTGAGGCGATAGCCTAAGCAGCTTTTGTCGAAAACCCCTTCGCTCTGACAAGACTTTTGACAGTCGAAAGCCAGTCAGATTGAGAGCGGGGAGGTTTCTGTGATACCTGTCGAAGTGGGGTTGTTTGAGCAAATCTTGTCTTTGTGGAAGTGCTCTTGGAAAGTCCACCAACCATTCCAGTACCTCTGTGAACCAATCTTGGGCGGGCCAGAACGGAGCTACTAGTGTCATTCTTGTCATCTCCGAGATAGCAAATTTCTTGAGGGTTTGTCCCAGTACTTTGAAGGGGGGAAAGGCGTAGACGTCTAGACCTATCCAATCTAGGAGAAACGCATCCACTGATACTGCTCCTGGGTCTGAGATCGGGGAGCAGTAAAGTTCGATTCTTGCGTTCCTTGCTGTTGCAAAGAGATCGATGTGAGGTCTGCCCCATCTTCTCCAACAGGTCTTGGCATACCTCTGAGTGGAGGGTCCCACTCGGAAAGGCAGGAGTTGATTCTTCCTGCTCAGGAGATCGGCCCTGACGTTCCTTTCTCCCTGTACGAATCTGGTGAGAAGACTGATCTTCCTTGTTTGAGACCACAGCAGAAGATCCCTTGCTGTTTCGTACAGGGAGAAGGAGTGCGTCCCCCCCTGTTTTTTGATGTACGCCAAGGCTGTTGTGTTGTCCGAATTGACCTGCACTACTGCATTTCGGACGTGGGGCTCGAAGGCTTTCAATGCCATCCAGACTGCCATCAACTCTTTCTTGTTGATGTGCCAGGACACCTGATCCCCCTTCCAGGTGCCTGACACTTCTCTTGTCCCGAGCGTCGCTCCCCAACCTGCTTCCGATGCGTCGGAAAACAACACATGGCTGGGGTTCGGCATGTAAAGAGACATTCCTTCCACAAAACGAAGTGGGTTGTTCCACCACCGAAGGTCTCTCTTGATTCCCCTTGAGATCTTGAAGGAGAACTCCAGATCTAGGGAGAGACGCCTCCAGTTCTGGTATAGGAAGAACTGTAGAGGCCTGAGATGCAACCTTCCTAGAGAAACGAATTGCTCCAACGAGGAGAGTGTCCCCAGCAGACTCATCCACTCCCTCGCTGTGCATGCATCTTTCTCTAGGAAGGTCGTTATTTTCTCGTAGCAACGAGCTAATCCTCTCTGGCGATGGAAAAGCCCGAAAAGCCAGAGAAGCTATCCGAATCCCCAGATAGATCCGCTCTTGACTGGGGATTAATTGAGACTTCTGGAAGTTCACCAGAAGTCCCAGAGAACTTGCCAATGTAAGGGTCTTTTGAAGGTCCTCCAGACATCTTTCTTGAGACTCTGCTCTGATTAGCCAGTCGTCGAGATAAAGCGACACCCTCACTCCCTCCAAATGTAGCCATTGCGCCACGTTTTTCATTAACCCCGTGAAAAACTTGGGGTGCAGTCGATAGGCCGAAGCACAAGGCCTTGAATTGGAAGATGTTTCCTCCCATCATGAATCGTAGATACTTCCGTGAAGAAGGATGGATCGGCACATGAAAGTAAGCGTCCTGAAGGTCTAGAGACACCATCCAGTCCCCTGGACGAAGAGCCGCTAACACTGAGGAAGTTGTCTCCATGGCGAACTTCCTCTTTTCCACAAAGACGTTCAGGGCGCTTACATCCAAAACCGGTCTCCATCCTCCTGAGTTCTTTCGGAACTAGGAAAAAGTCTGTTGTAAAAGCCCGCAGAGCGGGGATCTTTCACTAGTTCTATAGCCTCCTTCTCTAGCATGAGATCTACTGCTAGAGAAAGGGCTTGATTCATGATGGGGTCCTTGTACTTGGCCACCAACTCCCTCGGAGTTGTCGTCAATGGTGGTCTTGACGAGAAGGGAATGAGGTATCCTTTGCTGACAATCGATAGGGACCAATTGTCTGCCCCTTTGTGGGCCCAGACGTCGGCAAATTTCAGTAGTCTGGCACCCACTGATGTCTGGAGTCCTTGATCGCTATTTCTTCCCTCTGACTGACCTAGAGAAGGTTTTACCTCTCTTAAAAGGTCTAGTTCCTCTGGTTGAAGAACCTCTGACAGCAGGTCCTCCTCGAAAGGGCTCCTGCTCAGAGGAGTCTCTTTCTTGGCCTTGGGTTGGAAGACAGAGCGAGGTTTCCTGGCCGCCTGGGCTAACATGTCCTGAGTAGCCTTAGCTGAAAGGGCACTCGAGACATCTTGAATAATTTTCTTGGGGAACAGAAGAGGAGAGAGTTGAGCATACATAAGCGAGGCCCTTTGTGCATGTGAAACTGCCTTAGTGAGAAACGAATAGTAGACAGACCGCTTCTTAATAACTCCAGCTCCAAACAGTGAGGAGACTTCACTCGATCCGTCTCTCACTGCTTTGTCCATGCAAGTGAGGACGCAGTTAAGATCTTCAGGAGACAGAGAATCTGGGGTCTGGGTCTTATTAGCCAGAACTCCTAAAGACCAATCAAGAAGTTGAAAACTTCCAGGACTCGGAACATTCCCTTCAGTAGGTGGTCAAGTTCGTTCATCCCCACGTAGTCTTGGCGGACAAGAGGGCGGAACGACGAGCAGAATCCACCAATGAAGAGAAGTCCGAGTCGCAGACGAAGGGAGAGTGAGGCCTAAAGGTTCGCCCGATTCGTACCAGCAATCCCAATCTGCCAGTCAGTTTAGACGGAGGGAAAGAAAAAACCGTCTTCCCTTTCTCTTCCTTAGAAAGGAGCCATTCCCCAAAACCTCTAAGCGCCTTCTTCATGGAAACAGTAGGTTTCATCCTTACACAAGACGAAACCTTCGACGTCTTCGAAGTGGAGAATAACGAAAGAGGAGAAGGAGGAGCCACAGGAGAAAGGATATCTCCGAACTCTTGCAGGAGCAAATCTGTCAGCCTCTTATAGGAGGAAACAGAGGAGTCTTTTGGTCCTTCTTCTTCTGAGGGGTCCTGTTCTTCCTGAGCTGAAGAACCCTCATGATCCTTAGAGGCGCGACTATTCTTAAAAGAGTCTCTAGAGGAAGTAAGACGTATACGTCTTGGAGACAAAGCTTCAGAAACGTGTCTACTTGCAACATCCTTCTTGTCTGGAGGAGTGCGTTTCCCAGATTCTTGGAGCCTAACAGGAGTAAGGCGGCTGTCAGGAGCAGAGCGCCTGTTTGAAGAAGAACTTCTATCAGGCTCTTGGCACCTATCCAAAGGAGAGCGGCTACCAGGCGAACAGCGCCTGCCATACGAGAAGCGGCTACCAGGCTCTTGGCGCCTGAACCGAGGCGAGAGGATCTCTAGCGACGAGCGCCTACTAGGTGAGCGCCTACAAGGGGAGAAGCGCCTGCTAGGATCTCGGCGCCTGACTCGAGGAGAGTGAAAGTCAGGAGAAGAGCGCCTGCCAGGAGAAACGCGCCTAACAAGCTCTTGACGCCTGTCCAGCGAAAAGCGCCTGTCCGATTTAGGGCGCTTGTCAACAGGAGAGTGGAGGCAAGACGAGGAGCGGCTACGAGGCGAGTAGCGCCTACTAGGCTCTTGGCGCCTGTCAAGGGGAGCGATCCTGTCTCGAGAAGAGCGTCTGTAGGGTGAAGATCTCCTACGAGCAGTTTGCTCCTTGTCCGAAGGAGAAACCTGTCTGTCAGGCGAATGGCGCTTGGACGCAGATGGGATCTTGTCCGAAGCAGAAAGTCTCCTGCGAGAATCCGAACGCACAGGTGAGCGCGCCGCTTCCGTCGAATAGCGAGAGTCAGGAGAGGGGAGCCTGGACTTCTTTACAGGAAGCGAGACGTCCTTCCTACGACGAGACGACACGCAAAGAGAGCCAGCCAGAGCCGAAATCTGCGCCTGAAGGTTAGCCAACACCCTTGCAGGAGAATTCACAAACTCTTGAACAGGTGACGAGGCTCGATCTCTGCTCGGGGAACGATACTCCTGAGATCTCTTACGTTTCTTCGCTTCCACCTCAGGCTCTTCCGAAAAAACTTCAGGGCTGGACGGACGGGCGCAGGGAGCGTTCCAGGCTCTCTTCGAAGGGCGCGAGGCTTCGAAGAGAGCTCCATCCTCGTTTAGGAGAAGGCGAAAGTGAAGACGAGAAGCATTGGCGCAATATTTCTCTCTTGGAGCGATCCAAGGTAGCCTGGGAACGATCAACAGGAGCTACCGAGGGGACGCCTGACCGGTGGGGATGCTCCCTAACCTTCCTGCGGCTTTCGACTTTCCTCCTCCACTGGGACTGGGAGTCTGGAAGAGGTCTAGGCCTGGAAGCATTAGGGAGCCGATCAGACGCACCCTCCACTGCACTGGGTTCACTGCACAAATCACTATTGGAATCACTCTTACCTTCTAATTGTTTGATTTTCCTCTCCATACTGCGAATGGTGGCTTTCATGGAGGCCACTTCCGAAGGCGCATCTTCGGCTTCGGTGCAGGGAGCAGGAGCTGAAACTGACAAAGGAGCTACTTCTAAAATAGGATTATCTATATCCAACTCGCTAATACGAGATCTACTACTGCTCCTAGAAGAAGCTTTCCTAACTTTATCCTTTTCAAGCTTCCTCAAGTAGGACGACAAAGACTTCCATTCATCCTCATTCAGCTTTTCACATTCATTACAAGGATTATTAAAGGTGCATTCATTCCCTCTACACTTCAAACATACCGTGTGAGGGTCTACCGCAGCTTTCGGTAGCCTCACCTTACACTCAGTCATACAACAAACTCTAAACATAGCAGTTTTCTTAGTATCAACATCAGACATCATGAATCCAAGAAAAATCCAAAGAAAAGTCAAATAACTGTCTACAAATCGCGAATGCCAGGCCAAAAGATCGGGTACTTCACCAAAAGTCCGTAGAAACAATCCAAGGCGAAAACGAGAAAAGAATCCAACTGTCAAGAGGTACCGACAACAGGTGTGGTCGACACCGACGACAGAAAAAATCTGGCAAGAAAGGTATGTTGGTTCTTACACCCGCTTCCCAGCGGCGGGTAAGGTAGATCACCTGACCTACCTGTCGCGTTAGCCGCGAGTTTTGAATTCTGTCGTGACGTCAGAGACGTAAGCTAAGTATATGTCTGACAGGAAAGTTCATGTACAAAAATCAAGTCTTCATTTGGATACTGAGAATAGCAATATCATTAAATCATTATTTTGTAACATAAACCTACAGCAAAGGTGTAGCATCTCCAGCATACAGTATACATATTAGTAATTAAAAAATTATATTAATGTATTGCAGGACTGCTCATAAAGCCCAATAAAATGCAACCACACACTTACGGGACTTTACCAGCTTTCTCTCTTCGCACAGGGATATTTGGTAAAAAATTTTTGCGGGGTCGACTCATTAAGGAAACTTTCACAGGCGTTGCGGATGATGAGGCTGAAAGGGTGAGATCACGTGGGGCACGAAAGGAGGGTAATCTTGCTGATATATTGGTACTGGGCCCAGGAGAAGGGTTACCAACCCCTGTGCTTGTTCCACTCCCCCTGCCAGGAGCAGGGGTCTTCATCTCTCCATTTTGTTCAGCCATCTGTGAATGTATTAAAAATTGAATATTCTACTAAAAGACAACATTACACCTAGTACTTATGTATTGAACAAAATAATCAAAACTCATTCAAAACTACATGCTGTTTCATAATTAAGTTATGACTGCTGTTAACTCTATGACTTGATATATAGGATGCAACTAAATTATTCTACAAAGTACCATCTACTTTGCATATGCAACATGACAAGTTACAATGTCTTGCATATCTTTATAAAGAAAACTAAGAATGGTTAATGTCAATGGTCAGTGGCCATGAATTCCTGCCTAAAAACCAGCTAGCCTAGCCACAAATCTTGGTGAGAGCAAGAGTCGGGATTAAGAATGAAATGAATAAAGTTAAAAGACTGGGATAGAAAAGCTAAGCTAACGCAGGGATAAGGACTACAAAACACTGAACAACTGGGAACCTGCAAAAGTAAACTTGGAAGAGGAGATGATGGAGGTGAAGATGCATACTATTTATGATTAATCCCACACAATCATGTTGCCATGATAGGGAAAAAAAAAAATAATAACTCTCTGGTTATAACATACCTAAAATAATCTTAAAAAACAAGCTTTAGCCATTGATTAAATGCTACTCAATCTTGGCTGAATGGTAAAACTGAAGACACTACTGCAGCCTGATTCCAGCCAGTTGCAAATCAGAATCTTTACTGTCTTTTGTTTATAATTAGGGTATTCATCATCTATTGCTCATGTTTTTAAATTAATCCCAAAGGGGCTGGTACTAAACACAGCGTCCATGTTCCATTCACCAGATTTAGGCCTAGATATATGTAATGACCACACAGATCACAAAAATTTCTAGACAATTTGACATCTTAATCCTTTAAGGCATGGTGTATAAGTTCATGAAAGCATCATACACTAATTTGAACTGCACACTATATATTAATTCTAACACAATCCATCCATGTCCTAGTCAGTTTAATAAATTCTAAGGTGCATAATTCTAGCCATGATGCTTCCCCCACCCGCTCTGTATCAATTACTCTTGCAAAGACTGAAAAGGAACCTATTGAGCATGATGGACACAGGTTCCCTTTATGATACAAACCTATCCTTTAACTAAAAAGGCAAGTCCTGATCTAACATACCTTGCCTCCCTAACCTGACTTAGGGCACTGACCTGGCTGACTGGGTTTAGATAACCACCTCCCCCACGACCAACCCCATAACACTGAACATCGCAAACACAGGTTAAACTCCCACTCAGAGGTAGTGCTAGAGCTTGCTTCTGTTGTTCACAAAACTGCTCTGGCCAGGGGGAGGGGGTCCTTTGCCTCCCATGGACACCAGCCCTCAAGTAACACTGAACATTGGAAATATGGACTAGGGTAAATGACCGAGTAGTGACATAGCGGCCACCTCTCTCAGAATGCAGCCTCCTTCCAAAAAAACGCTCAAATGATACTATACCTATTTCGTAATTTAGGAAAAAACACTTACTTCGAGAGGACCGTAGAGGTCTCGGTGGGCTGCTTGGATGGGCCACAACTCTTGAATGATGCTCTTGGCAGTGAATTTAAGTACTACTTTTTCAGGAAGGTGGCCGCATTCCTGGATCAGTGGTGGCTATGTCGCCGCTCGGTCATTTACCCTAAGCTACTGCTTAGGAGTAATGTTTGGGGCCTGCTCCCATCTTTTCAAAACTGCCTACCCTGGACCCCCAAAGTGACACTGAACATCCGAAACACGAACTAGGGTAAAATACCGAATGGGTGACCTCTACTGTAGTGTGACCACTTTCGCGAAAAAATACTTTTAACACATCCTGTAACCCAGGATAGACATTAGTCAAGAGCCAGCGTCTGTCAAAGTAACACCTTGAGACCTATAATACTTTCCTTTCAAAGTAAGTTTTTGCTCACAAACCACAAATTAAGGCCATACCTGCCTAGGATACTTTTTGATTTTCGGGAAGGTGGTCGTGCTATGGTAGGGGCCAGCCATTCAGTAGGGTAAAAAACCGCATGGTACAGGGGTGGACCATGTACGATCAATGTGTACAACCCCCAAAAAAGTACATTATAACGTGTCCTGACATCGGAGATGGGCATCAGACGCGTTATAATGTACTTTTTTGGGGGTTGTACACATTGATCGTACATGGTCCACCCCTGTACCATGCGGTTTTTACCCTATTTCACCCTAAGTTTCTGGTTGGAAGTAGTGTTAGAGATTACCCCCAACATTCTTAGCTTAACACTACCCCCAAAATAGGTATGGTAGGTAGCTCGGTATGTCTTACCCAGTTTTTCTCTACTAGGTAGCCTATACCTAGCTGCATCCTCAACCTAGGTAGGTACGACTCGTGATTGGTGCCCATCTCTGGTGTCAGGACATGTTAAAGTACTTTTTCTGAAGGTGGGTCTGAACATGGTTAAGGTAGCCGCAGCTAGTCCACTCGGTTGCTTCCCCTACCTACTACCCTAGTACTTCTAATCAGATGCCTTAAAATAGCCTACCTAGTAGGTATGAAACAGCTGTCTCATCTATCTTAAACCATCAAGAAGCTCTCCAGTACTACCTACAAAATGCGTGTCTAGGTACTGTAGTAGCTACTAGCCTAGTACCTATACCTACTACTACTACCTTGAGTGGGCTGCATGCAATTATCCTAGGTATACCTAACCTATATAGGCTAGGTAGTACGTAGTACCTAGTATACCTAGTAGTAGGATATCAAGTTAGGTAGTATACCTAGCTAGGTACCTATACCTACTACCTAGGTAGGTAGGTATAGTAGGTACCTATCTCAAGTTACCTACCAATTTGGTTTGTCTCCTCAACCTACCTATGAAACAAAGCAGGAGTCAAATTAATTTCGATAAAAAAAAGTGGAGGCAGCCTCAGGAAAGTTGAAGAGGCAATAGAGAATGTCCCTGTTTGACATTACCTACTCATGTTCATCAAAACAAAGTCACTATCGAGCAGTTCAAACACAGCCTAGCCTAGGTCATCGTGATAGAGTTGACTTACCTTTATGCAATATCATATAAAGAAATGTTTAACGGAATAACGATATTTATCATAACATCTTTTTAAACGAACACTCTAATTCATCACAACCATCGGAAATGAAATAATGGGATTTCGTCGTCGAGAAGGAACACGAAACCGAAAATTTTCACGAATCGCTCCACTCGGTTTGTTTACATTTCCTGCCAAGACATCAACACATGGATTTTTTTTTACGCTTTAATTGATAAAATATAATTATTTTTTGGCTTGAATATTTTTTAAAAATTTAAATGTTATTATTGTCGTGAAATAATTTGTCTATTTACTATTACTATGAAAATAAGTTGCATACAAAATATGAATGTTTTTAGGTATAAATTTGTCGATAATATAATTTTATTTAATATTATAGGCTATTTTAAATGTATATAATTGAAAATATTTAAATTAAATATATTTAAGAACCATTGAACAAACAGCTGTTGCGCATGCGTATACTCTGAATTTTACAGAAAATCAGCATACACAAGAACGCATATTAAGGAATCGTCTTCATAGATGTCTAACATTTGATTACACTTGGTTACTCCCTCAAACTGAGGGTCATATTCAAGAGACTGTGAGAGTCATAATTCATTAAACTCTGAAGTGCCGAAGTAAATTAGATTTATTACGTAATATAAGGATCAAAGATATTTTATTCCATACATAACTATCTTCATCCTACAGCGAAGAATTATTAATCTTTTTTTATCCTTTTGGTTTGTCTGACAAGATGATTAGTTTAATGCTGTCATCTAGACAACTTAAGAATATGCAGATGGGACTTTACATCGTATGTATATAGAAGAAAAATAATATGGCGAACTTACCAGGCTCTTTCAGCAGAATGGTACCAGATAAAGAAGTTTGCATTAAGAAGTAAATTATCATTTATGATTAGAAATATGAGAGTATGGAGAAAATATGATATATCAGACATCAAACCCCGTTAACGGCCTACTGCCACCTGTCAGAGTAAAGCATGTTGTTTAAATTTATTCCATTTATTAGTTAAATATCCTTTTCCATTTTCCATTGACCTAACAATTTTTGTCTAAAATGATGAAAATCTTAGGCGCACTGAAATGAGCAAAACAGAAAAATGGCTTAAAGAACCAGAAAAATTCTACTGAACCACTGTTAGCAGTAGAATATATGATAAAGAATCTGTTCATTCGAATCTGGGTAAAGCGAAGTATATAGCTGACAAGAACGGTATTATAAATATCTTTATATGAACCGAAGACAACCAAGGGACCTGTTGGTGTGAGCAGAAAAGGGTTAAATGAAAACATTATTTTATGAAAAGTTTGTGAAATGAGGCAGTTTAAACATGTGAATGGTAATGCGTTGATTTGAGTCCAAACTGACAATCACATAATGAATTTTTAAATAATTATAATGTAATCCTGTCATGCATCTGCGAGTCATTCCTAAACCACTGTGGTTGCTACCTCAATGTTCGCAGCAGTCGAAGATAAACTAGGACACTTCACAGTCTAAATCGTCGTCTGTCTGTCAAGAATGGCTGCTGCTCGCTTTGGAATTTTGGTAAATTTCTAGTTATTGGTGTTTTCTCGTTTTAAGCGAATAGTTTGAGAAGATAAACGAGGAATTAACTATGTATGTTTACAGACTTAGATTGTCTTAAGTGAATTTTGCTTCATCGAATCCGCAGAATGAAGAATTGTCTGACCGGTTTTGTGTATTTTGATCAGCTGATGAGCTGCCGTAGATAGCTAGCCTATACATATTTCTAGACCAGTTATGTAATAAGATTATCGTAGGTTATTTCATTTTTGTAACAGTGACAGTTACCTGTAATTATTGAAGGTTTGGATTATGTGCTTTTTATGCATGGTTCAAAAACAATAGCAGTAGTTAAACAAGGTAATTTTGCTTAAATTGCTGAGAACCCGTGGCCGATTTAGATTGACTTTTAACCAACCGGTGGCCAAAAGCTGGGTGAAAATCAAGTTTTTTTCTGTAGGTTAAAATACGATCCGCCTTATGTATTACCTAAGGTTTTTGAGTGAGCCATCGTAGTTCAGGCGATGTAGTCTACCTAGCCTATCTGTAAAGGTTAGGGGCATGGTTACACAGCCTACTCAGTCATTTGCCAAAGACAACCCCGAGTAGTTAGGGTAGAATACCACGGCAGGCCAACCCTCATCACGGTGGACGGGTCTTATTCACTCGATATTTAATTGATGAAACAAGAATACAATTGCAACTCTAAGCATACCATTTAAAAGACTGAAGTTTCGTCAACATAATGTGATAGGTATATGAAAGCCCCATACGAACTAAAATAAGCATGCGAGCTCTTCGTAAAGTATGTTTTCAAGGCAGTTTTGAAATCCAATATGGTGGCTACGTTTTGCATGGATGGTTCTCATCAGTGACGGCCACCATCTTTCCCCAGCCTTCCCAGCACTCATTTGAACAATGTTAGCGTATACCTATATGTAACGTTTATTGATCTTACTCAAGATTGCAGTTGTAATCAGCACAATAAAACAACATTTTGTTGCCTATATTAGTGAAAGTATGAAACTTTTTATTCCCGGGGTTATGGTTGGAACTGAATTCATTCTTACCTTGTAATCGGTAGTTTTTATCCTTACTGCCATCATAACTGAAACTCCACAGTGCTTATTTGATTGTAATTATACACATTTTGGTCTTAATTCACTCCACAGTGCACTTGAACCACGCTGTGGTTCCTGGTTCCTAAGCACTCACTCCGCAAACACAGTTACGAGCAGCAGACGACAACACTGATTATGAGATGCAAAGCTTTATTCCCTTAATTGTTTACTTTACTCAATATTTAGTTTAACTTTACTTCAAAATGTTTATTTAATTCATGTCTATTATCCCTTTTTTGCAACCAAATTAACCCCCCAAAATTACAAATGTTTCGGATGTATAGGGGGAAACATCACGACAGGCCAACCCTCATCACGGTAGACGGGTCTTATTCACTCGATATTTAATTGGTGAAACATGAATACAATTGCAACTCAAAGCATACCATTTAAAAGACTGAAGTTTCGTCAACATATTGTGATATATGAAAGCCCCATACGAACTAAAATAAGCATGTGAGCTCTTCGTAAAATATGTTTTCAAGGCAGTTTTGAAATCCAATATGGCGGCTACGTTTTTGCATGGACGGTTCTTCATCAGTGACGGCCACCATCTTTCCCCAGCCTTCCCAGCACTCATTTGAACAATGTTAGCGTATGTATGTAACGTTTATTGATCTTACTCAAGATTGCAGTTGTAATCAGCACAATAAAACAACATTTTGTTGCCTATATTAGTGAAAGTATGAAACTTGTTATTCCCGGGGTTATGGTTGGAACTGAATTCATTCTTACCTTGTAATCGGCGGTTTTTATCCTTACTGCCATCACAACTGAAACTCCACAGTGCTTATTTGATTGTTATTATACACATTTTGGTCTCCGTTCACTCCACATTGCACTTTAAACCCGTTGCTGTTCCTGGTTTCTAAGCGCGCGCGCGCCATAAACACAATTTCGAACTGCAGACGACGACAGACGACGAAACTGCAAAGTTTTATTCCCTAAACTGTTTACTTTACTCGTTATTTAGTTTAAATTTACTTTGTTATTTAAAAATTTTGATTTAATTCATGTATATTATCCCTTTTTTGCAACCAAATTACCCCGAAAAAATTACAGATATTTCTAAAGTAGATAAAAATCAAATGTTTCTAACGTTTTCGTACATCTGGCTGCCGAAAACCATAGAGGAACGAATACGGAAAAGTGCAGAGGAACGACTACGTTTTTTTTTTTTTTGCTTTTTTGTTTTTTGCTAGCACTTTTCATTGATTTCAGTCTTTATTAGTATTTTGAATTTCTTTAATAATTGTATGCCAGAAATAAATGTAACCTTTAATGTTTGCATGCTAAGAATGGCAAAATCATCGTTGCCACATTAGTGGAGGCTTCACACATATGCCGTTCCATTATTATCCTGTTAAGCGTCCGCCCTGATGAGCTCGCTGCTAACGTACCGTCACGCTTTTTTTTTGTAATCAGCGATCATAGCACTGATGATAGTTTTTCAAAGTTAATATTGATTTTTATGCTTGTTATTCATACTGTAATTAACTGTAGGAAATTCTCTCTCTCTCTCTCTCTCTCTCTCTCTCTCTCTCATCTCTCTCTCACTCTCACTCTCTCTCTCTCTCTCTCTCTCTCTCTCTCTCTCTCTCTCTCTCTCTCTCTCTCTCTCTCTCTCTCTGAGTCCAGTCACTCGGCAAAGAAAAGTCATCTTCACTCCCGCAATTGGAAGAAAAGTTTGTATCATCACTGGAGGATTCAAACTAGAGCTCTCATCATCAAATAGGTTATCAATATCACCCTCCTCATCTAGTATTTGATTGATCTCACCTAAAGAAATATGCCTCCTCTTTGGGACATTCATTGTGAAAGACGCGAAATCCAATTTGTCTCGATAAACGCCCGAAGCGTATTGAAAGAAAAACCAACAGGGACAGGCAGTTTTCTAGCATAAGCGACCACCAGGAAAGAGTTGCCAGGCTGGAAATAAGTTTCCCATGTGCTGAGAGTGTTACCAAATGATGTTCCTACACTTTCTATACGAGTAAACTTATTATTACGGGGCTGACAGCTTGACAAGCACAGTTAAAGTCTTGAACGTAATATCCCGTTGAAGGCGCTACCGAGGTAGATCGCGGTAAAACGTATTATTACGTGGGTGACGCTTAACAGGTTTATAAACTGTTTCCATGAATTCTAGTTGTCATAGTAATGCAATAATGATAAAATTGCTTTAATATTTATGTATATATACTTCCAATACATAGCCTAATTTCACCAATTTCAACGTTTTGTGTGTAGTCTTATACCAGTTTGGAGGGTCAACACATATCGAATGGCAACAGAGAGAGAGAGAGAGAAAGGAAGGCGGAGGAACGAAGAAGAAAAGGGATGGCGGTGGTGGAAGGGGGGGGGGGGGTGGGAGAGGGTAGTGGGAGCGTTATACGCGTGTTCGTATCCATTTTCTGCATAATGGAGTTTTTGTCTCTTGTACAAGGACAGTTGTGTTATTCTTTACGATTAGTGATTCACGATACCTTATAAATATTACGGCACTGGGTGTAATGCACTATAAGCAAAATCTCGTTCTGTTAAGAGTGTTCGTTACAGAAATAGGTATTGCCCAAAACCTGCTTGCACTGTCTCTGAAACCCATAGTAGACATGCTGCTTAGTTGTCAATCAAGTTTTTATAACCAATATTTTTTACAAGCTAGCTATTGAATAAATTTGTATTTTTCTCAGTCAAAACATATGCCCCTCAATGCTAACTTTCCTCTTTTTAACGACTTTCTGGTCATTGCAAATTCGGCCCCACCCCATAATTTCTTATGGTGCGAAAACAGACAGAGGCCCATGGACCGAAAACGATTGCGTCACACTACGGCGATAATCCAGCAGTAAAAACATCTTCATAGATCCAAAAAGTAAAATAATAAAGTATATATGCGCATTACGATTATAACAATTACATGTATAGCTGATAACAATCTGCATGAATAACTGGTAAACTGTTCTGCAATGACAGTTGAGTATAGCAATTATTTACAATAGGTACGAAAGTCAAGATGTCGTGACGTCATAATACAGAAC
>NC_087220.1:54783275-54795775 GCF_015104395.2 Macrobrachium nipponense
TAAGGTGTTTTCAACACACTTGTTTATTGAGTAACAATGTAATGTGGGTGTAAACAGCGTATACATTAGTCCGTTTGTACCTCGCTTTTAAACAGATCGTAAAGTTACTTATTTGTAGTGTAGGAGGGAATTCATTGAGGTGAAAAGGTTAATAAGAGAAAGATAAATGCCCCCCCCACCCCCCCCCCCACACGTGATAAGTGATTATAATCACATATATATGTGTATGTATATATATGATATATATTATATATATATATATATCTATATATATATATATATATGTGTGTGATGTGTGTGTGTGTGTGGGTCTGTATATATATATATATATATATATATATATATATTATATATCTATATATATATATGATGTATATCTATATTATTTATATGTGTGTGTGTGTGTGTGTGTGAGGAGAGAGAGAGAGAGAGAGAGAGAGTTCACACAAACTGATAAGGCAGCTAAAGGTAGTTAAGTAAACTTCATTTGTCGGGGCTGATGTTTTTAGGAAAACACATCTTATAGGGGAAAGGCATATGGAACCTTCTCCCTCCCTTTACGATAATGTAAACACATTATAAGGCTAAAGGATGAGTTGACACAATATTGTATGTCGTGGAGAGGAGAGAGAGAGAGAGAGAGAGAGAGAGAGAGATAGCGCTTTACAATACACAATTTTCACATTTATTGATAAGCTTTCTATTTACATTATCGGATATCTTTTGAAGCTTCGTTGTAAGAATTGCGCTCGTGAATTTAAACGGCATTTTATGTTGGTAGTCTGAGCTAAAATAATGATCCGTTTATGTTGAAGATTTCGGAATGATTAATGCAGAAAATATTATGATAATTATAATAATACCACTAATACGTAAGACTTTCGAGAAACAAAATGTCCATACGTGTGGAAATTTGGCAAGTAAGCAGAAGAAAGATATTATATATATATATATTATATATATATATATATATATATTATATATATATGATGTAGTATATATAATATAGAGTATGGAGTTTTATGAGTTTTGAGAGAGAGAGAGAGACGTTACCAAAAATAAAAACAGGGAAGAAAGTATCAAAGCAAGAATTGTAGACAGACGGTGGGAGAGAGAGTGAGTGAGAGGGGGCGGAAAGAGAGCGAGCGAAAGAGAGGGTCATTGGCCTCTCCCTCTCGGCTGGTAACGGAAGTTGTAACGTCGATGGAGAGAGAGAGAGAGAGAGAGAGAGAGAGAGAGAGAGAGAGAGATACAGATGTAATGCAACCTCTTTTATTAACATTTATTGAAAACTGGTTGGAACGGATATTTGCGTGTTTATTACTTGCTTGTGTTTGTCTATGTATATATGTATATATATATATATATATATATATATATATTATTATATATATTTATATGTATATATATATGTATATAAATATGTGTATGTATGTATGTATGTATGTATTGTATGTATGTATATTATATATATATATATATATATTATATATATATATATAGAGCTACACACACTTACATACATACATTTCTTTTTGAAAACCTAAGTTTGAATTCCTGGCGAGGACAGGCCGATATGAGGAACTTCGTTTAAAACCCATTATGCTTTTGGTAACCAAATCCGATGATTGTCTTGGTAGTCAGTCGACTTGGTGGTCAGCAGGTATGGTGGTGGCGCCCATGGGATTAGTAGTAGCGAAAGGGAAAGAGTATATAGGCGATTTTGCACTTGTAAACGTTACTCCAGAAAGGGGTAACATCGTTGTTGACCACCCCAGAAGCCGTCGACGGATACGCCCCTTGAATATCCTTGGAGAAGGGGGCGTGGGGCTAGCAGCTCCACCATCCCGTTTATTGTTAGTGAAACCCGGATCTTTTGGCTCATTGGTATTCAGTGGGAAGGAAAAGGTTGAAAGGCTGTAAAATGTTGTTAATATGTTGGATATGTATGGTATCTCTATTGTATATATATATATATATATTATATTATTTATATATATATATATATATATATATATTATATATATATTATATATATATATTACATACACTATATTTATTTTTTTATACAGTAATTGGATAGAATTGAATAAGTCGTGACGGGTTAAAAAAAATACTATTTTATTTATTTTTCTATTTCTGTTTTATATGTAATCTGCTTTGTATGTTTTTTTATTTTTATTTTATTTTAGTGCTGGATAATAAATAGACGATAAAATAACTAAAGTTTCTGTCTCTACTCCCCCTCGCCATATCCTTCAGAAGTGAGGGGAACATGTGTTTCTATTCCTCTCCCCTCCTCTTCAGATCTCTCTCTCTCTCTCTCTCTCTCTCTCTCTCTCTCATCTCTCTCTCTCTCTCTCTCTGGATGTAAGGTCGCCGTGAATGTATATGGGATTGGCGATGTATTACTCCAAACGTTATTGTATGGGTGGTTTGCTCTCTCTCTCTCTCTCTCTCCTCTCTCTCTCTCTCTCTCTCTCTCATCCGTGCATTATATATATATATATATATATATATATATATATATATATATATATATCTATATTCCGCACCCTTCATTTAACCTCAGGTGACGCTGATACCCATTCGTAGCAGGGTCGACTGACGGTCAGCAGGTCAGAGGGAGAGGAATCGAACCACAGTCCTTGCAAATGCGAGTGAGAGGTTTAATACTCGTATCCATTATTTATTTGGACCCGGACCAAGAGTGTTTTCAGCCGGCGTGTGTTTTGACCTGTGTTCACTGCGTTGTTTTTCAGTTGAATGTTTGTACAGAGAAGGAGTCAACGTGTGCAAACACTTAGCTCTCCTTCTGTGCAAACGAATAGCAAATAAAGGAGCGGAATGCAGAGACAAACGAGAGAGAGAGAGAGAGAGAGAGAGAGAGAGAGAGAGAGAGAGAAGTAAAACGAGTCGAGAGATTTGAGAAGAAATAATTGTAACGAAGAAATTAGAATACCAGGAGAGATAAATAAAAATAAAACAAAGTCGAATAGTGGGATAGAAATATGAATAAGAATGAAATTAGAAGAATAACAGGAAGGAAAAGAATAAAATGAGCTGGAAAAATAAGGAAGATTAAGAGCGAAGAGGAAAACACAGTGGCGAGAGAGATAACTGAATGTAAAACGAAGTCGAATTGTGGGATAGGAATATGAATAAGAAGGATATTAGAGGAATACTAGGAAAAAAATAATAAAATAAAATGACCGGAAAAATAAGGAAGCTTGAGAAAGGAGAGGAAAACACAGTGGCAAGGAGTAGAAAGGTGATGAGATAAGAATAAGGAATATGGATAATAGAGGGAGAAAAGAAGAAAACATAATAATGAGTGACAGGGGAAGGCAAGATAGAGAAAGAGAGGGAATAAAGAGAAAGAATGATGAAAGTCGAGGGAAAGGAGGAGGAAGGACAGAGAAAGGGTTAAGGAAGGGGAAGTGGAAAGGGAGGGATGAATAAGGAAGGGAACGTGAAAGAAGCCGAGTTAAAACGAGGGAGGGAAATAAAAGAAGATGATGAAAGTATTATCGGTTAAGGTAAGGAGGCAAATGCAGATGGGAAGAAGATATAGAAGGAAGGCAAGGGAAGAGAGAGAGAGAAGACTCGATAATAAAGACCTTTCAAGTCGATCAAACAAAGCCGACCGACGATTGAATAAAAAAAAGAAAAAGAAAAAAAAAGATAAATAGAAACGACGTCTTGTTGAAAGGCGACAATGAAAGAGTAAAGGATATTGAAGTCCCCTGTTGATTGGAACAAAGATTAAACTTTTGGAGATTAAAAACGTTTATTGATTAGATTAAAAAGAGGAGAGAGTTGAGGGAGTGGTAGAGTATATATATATGTATATATATGTGTGTGTAATTGTAATAGCCACAATGCCCCCTTAACTATTGCAATTACATATGTACCTGGTAAGAAAATGACCTGTGGATTCTCTCTCTCTCTCTCTCCTCTCTCTCTCTCTCTCTCTCTCTCTCTCTCTCTCTCTCTCTATTATTATTTTAATTATTATATATATATTATTAAATATATATATTATTAATATATATATATATTATATTATAGTATATTGAAGCTACGGTTGAATAATAATATATATTATATATATATTATATGGATAATCATAACCATATATATCAATAGAAAACAATTTGTGAGAGGCGGGAACAAATCAAAATTCTGATTGAAGACTCAAGAATAAAAATGGCGAGTTTTAAAGTTATTAAAAAAAACAATGGATTTGAATACGATACGAGGCTGAAATGAAGGGAAAGAAAAAAGAAAAAATAAATAACTGGAGGGAATCTACTTATAGTACTTTTTTTTGTTTTTTTTATGTATAAGAACATCCATTCGCGTCTTCCCAACCATCGATTTGTGAGCACGTTTGAGTGTGTGTGTTTTTGCGCGCATGCGCTCATGTGTATGTACGTTTGTGTACGTGCATGTTGTTGTGTGTGTGTGTGTGTATTGAGTGAGAAATGCAGGAGGTCATCCCCTCTTATGATCCATTCCACCCATGGTATGTGGGGTGGGAAGCGGGGAGCTTACCCCCCCCCCCCCCCCCGCCATTCTCTCCCCACCTCGATTATTTCGTCTTTTTCTTTTTTTTTCTCCTCCGACGTTTTCTTTTGATCGTTTTTCTCGTTTCTCGGTTGTTTCTTTAGTTGTTTGTTTCCGTTTTGGAATTGCATTGTTGTTTTTCTCCCTCGTTTTATATTTCCCTTTGCTCTTTTTTTTTATATTTTTTTTATTTAACTTACGATTTTAATCGGTCTTTTCACTTTTTTGTTTATTCTTGCTCCTCTTATTTTTATCCGGTGTTAGCTTTGTGTACATTGTTTATTTTTTATTAGTTCTTTATTCGGTTTGTTAAATTTTCATTGTTTTTCTTTTCTTTTTCATATTGCTGATGGTTTCTTGTTTCCATGTACTCTCTCTCTCTCTCTCTCTCTCTCTCTCTCTCTCTCTCTCTCTCTCTCTCTCTGAGAATAACAAGTGCGTTTATTATTTATTCGGGTAAAAGCGTTTATGTCTCATATAATGAAATTAATACTATTCTCTCTCTCTCTCTCTCTCTCTCTCTCCTCCCTCTCTCTCTCTCTCTCAGATTAAAAATTGTTTTATCATTCGGGTAAATGCGCTTATATCTCATACAATAAAATGAACTCTCTCTCTCTCTCTCTCTCTCTCTCTCTCTCTCTCTCTCTCTCTCTGGGCACGATTCCAAATGGAGTACTTTGTCTTCATGTTTTTCGTTCTCCCTTTTTGTTATTTTTCTTTCTGTCTTCTCACTTGTTCCGGTAAATGTCACTATTAAAACAAAAGTTTTTTTTTCTTTTTTTAGATTAAACGCAGCATTAAAGTTATTCTTTTGTCGAGAATTACTACAGCAGTTAATTTGTAAAGAATAAAAATCACAACAGTAATGAGTACTGGAGTAATAATAATAATAACAATAGTAATAATAGTCCAAGGAAAAGAAATATCAAATATTGTTTAAAGTTAACAGTGAGTTTGTATTTTAGATTATGCGATTGGGGGTTCGTTCCTTCTCTGTGCAACCTTTCAGAACGGTTTTGCGTCATCCGCTGTGGTCCTTTGAACTTCGCCCGATCGCTCGACGTTGGAATGTTCCCCGCTTTTTCCGGTGTTTGTCTTCTTGGAAATTCATTCTTATTAAAGTTATTTTTTATAATTATATTTTTAAGAAATACTTCAATCATTTCAATCTTACTGTTACTCAAATTTTTTTTCTTTTATTTGTTATATAATATGTAAGGATACAAATTGTATTCATCTTGATAATATTATTATTATTATTATTATTATTATTATTATTATTATTATTATTATTACTATTTTAGTTATATATAGGTCCTGATATCTTAGTGCAACAATCTAAGTTATAGTTTGTTATATATATGTATATCTATATATATATATATATATATCATATATTATATACTATACATATATATATATTATAATATATAATAAATAATTATATAAACATATACAATATCATAGTCATATACATATAGTTCCTGACTCTTAGTGCAATAATCATCATTATATTATAGTATATCTATATATATATTATATATATATATATATATACATTGTGTATAATTATGTAGTTATAATTATACATATTACACACAAAATGTATATGTATGTTTGTATATATGTATGTGTGAATGGAGAAGAAAAAGCGAAGGTCATACCACCCTGCTGCTGATATCTATAGCCCTGACGATGATAACCTTGCAATTTGTCTCCGTTCCCCCGCCCAACAACACCACACTGATATCTAGAATTATGCGAAGAGCAAAAATTTTTGGTACCATAAATTATGTATTTATCGCGCGTTACATTGTGATACAGGACTCTCTCTCTCTCTCTCTCTCTCTCTCTCTCTCTCTCTCTCTCTCTCTCTCTCTCTCTCCTTTCGAGGGTATTTTGTGCATGGTACTGTACTTGTTCGTGTCCTATTTCATAGTAATGGTACTCCTATGCGTTTCGTTTAGGGAAATATTTCGTTTTTTGTTTCTTTTTATTTTATACTTTCATTCAGTAATGGCTTTCCAGACTTTTCTCCTGGATTTTACGTTATGTTTCATTTCCATTTCTTTCTATTCAGTGAGCATTACATTGAATTTTCCACATCCTATTTTTATAAACAACGAAATAATCTCTCTCTCTCTCTCTCTCTCTCTCTCTCTCTCTCTACCCATTTCCATGTCATTGGCATATATTTTTATTTTTGTTTATGTCACTGGATTTAGCTACCGAGATAATGTATTCCATTCTTTTGACATATGAAGTAGTGTAATTATTATTATTATTATTATTATTATTATTATTATTATTATTATTATTATTATTACGTAACTAATCTTCCTCATTTTATGGAGATGCTCTCTCTCTCTCTCTCTCTCTTCTGGCTCTCTTTCCTCTCATCTCTCTCTCTTCTCTCTCTCTCTCTCTCTCTCTCTCTCAAATATAATGACACCTTTTCGAGACATATTTCCTATCTATAAGTAGGCGTAGTTCCGGTCTTTATGCACACATAATATAACTGTGCTGTGGCAGGCATTCCGAGAGAGCATTGCGCAATGCCACCGTACCCTGTGAGGGCACGGAGGATTTTCCCTTCGAGAGCTCTTCTGTGTTCTGGTCGTGCCCTTGGCTAAATGCCAGTGGCACCGGGTGTGGGTACTAGTAGTAGTAAGCTGCCTCTTTTCGTCTTAGGCAGAGCTCTTTTTGTTGTTAGGTGATTGTGTGGTTGGCGCATGATTTATATTTATATATAGTGTATACTCTCTCTCTCTCTCTCTCTCTCTCTCTCTCTCTCTCTCTCTCTCTGTGGAATTCTTTCCTAGTCAGTGATCATAATTTGATGTGTGCACAATCAATTCCTTTCGTCTTCATTGACCTTTGGCTAGGTTAGAGAGAGAGAGAGAGAGAGAGAGAGAGAGAGAGAGAGAGAGAGAGGTTATTTTTTACATACTGAATGCTATTTTAAGACCGGTTAACTTACATAATATTAGGCTCATAATCTAAGTTAATGATGGCTAGTTAAAACTATATCTCCAGCAGATACTCCATTACTCAGAGTTAATCATTCATTCTGTCCAGTCCCCTCTGTTAAGTTAGGCAGTTAATCCCATGTTATCGTTTATGTATGTTACTTTTAACTTTTAGAGGGTCCTTCGCAAATGTTTAAATTCATATTTTGAGAATAAAATATTTTTTTTTAAATTTGTATGTTCTCATACCACATATATGTGTGTGTACACGTACATGTATGTGTTTTGTGAGTTTTACACGTCCCGTACTTCGTACATTTACAAACTCGAGTTTGTTTTTATTACTCTTCAAAGTAGTAATTTTATTACAAATAGTTTCATGTGCAATTATAGTGACGGTCGGTTGTTATGGCATGTCACTTATTTTGCTTGTGTGTGTTACGGCGTTCAGTCGTCGTTGCCAGACGTAGGAAGTGTCATTTTAAAGCGGACGACAGGACATGTTAATGTGAAGATGTCCAGTTACCAAGTAATAATTTAATTAATAATTAAAGTTATTTGTCTGACTACTTTAACTGTCAGGCTAGTTTTGTAATGATAATAATATTATTAACGAAAATATTATTATTAACAAATATATGTTAGAAACGGTTTGTTCGCGATTTGGCTCCATAGAAAAAGTTTTGGTGCCAGAATTTAAATTCGAGTAGAAAGCTCGTACGGCGCGGATGGTGTGTGAGAGCGCCCGAAAGTGTTTTGAACGTAGATTTACTTAGTTGTCAGTGGAGAGAAAGTGTCCTGTGATTGAGTTTATTTGTTTGGGAATTTATATTCTAGTGTGTGTATTTCTTTTATTTATTCGGTGAATTTTTTTTGTATTGTGCCTTTGTGTATTTGTGTTATGAAGTTTTCAATTCATTTGTGATTTTTGTCAACTGGAAAATTTTTACAATAAGTTAATTCTCTGTCGAAATGATGAAGATTTTACGTGATGTCGTTTGAAGGAATGCAGATTTACTTGTTTGCGCAAGTAACTTGTTTGTTATTTTGTCCAGCTCACGCTTACATGTGACGGGTATGTTTAAATTATCTTGATATTCGCATGTTAAGTTTTCCTACTAATTTTTTTTTAGACAGTTCTTTGAATTTATGAATTTGTTTGGTATTTTTCTTAAATAAACTTGCATTATCTCTTATTGCAGCGTTTTGTTGAACATTTTCAGATCTCATTTCTGACTTTGTATTTTATGCCTAACTCATTTGGTATCTCTTCAGTAATCATTATTTGATGTTGTTATATTTCCCATTTTACGTGGAATTTGGGGTTACGTCTTATCCAGTTATTATAATGATTATTAATATTATTGCTACAATGGGTATTGTTGAATACCCTTAAGTATTTCCCAAAGTGTATGCTTAACATATCTAACGTTGTAAGATGTTTCATTTTTTATTGCTTGAATTAACTTCCTTTTGGCAAACAGCAGAATCTTGACTATTTTTTTATTATTATTTTTTTTTTCTTTTTCCATTTAAAGGTTATCAACTCGTGTCCGTCTTAAGCGGCTCAAGTTTTCGTTATCATTTTGTCTTAATGGTTACGAGTTTTTGAACGCTTCCATCTGTGTTTGTGGTTAGATAACTTGTAAGTCGAAACTCCCTGCCAAATTGTAGGTGTGGGTTGAAGCGTGAATATACTACTTCTGTGGAAAGCATTATTCGTCTTGCCTTTGGTAATCAGTTTCGTTGGCTTTGGATATTTTATTTTTACGTTTTTGCATTATGTTATTGTATATATTTAGGATTTCCTATTTACTCACATTCTTTTAAATTATTTGTTGTGCATTTTGATTTATATCAGCTGCTTTTTTTTTATATAATTATGCCATGATGCTTGAATAATGTAAACTTTTAAACTTTTCGTATCCTTAAACATATATTTAAGAGACACTGTCCCTCCTGATACTTGTAATTCAAATTTTATTTTCCTTGCATTAAACACACAATCACACACACACACACACACACATTGTCGAAACTCCTTTGAAAAGTAATTCCATATTTGTAACTCTGAATATTCCCTTACTGACCTTGAAATTTGTTGTGTTCATTTGCTTTTAGCTGCCAAAAACGTTACTTATTTATGCAATCTCTTCTTTCAGCATGTAGAAATTTTCTGAAAGCTTGTAGCCCATATGCACATGCTTTGTACTATAATTGTTTTAAAATTTCCCCTATGGTGTACTGGATAACTTCTGAAACAGGTATTGAGCATGTAACTTGCTTCGTACCACAAATATCAAAAGCGTTAAGCAACTTGAGTACATATGAATACTCTGAGAGTTTTTAGGTAAGCAAACTCTTTATGGGTCACTCAGTTACCTTTATATATGAATATCTTTGAAATCATTTCTTCCTAAATGAGCAACGTTCTTTGTCCTACATCTGTCAAAAATGTTTTGCTTGTTTTCATTATCACTCAGCCATCTGTATATATGAATATCATAAGACATTGCTGTTGTGAATGATCAACGTTCTTTATCCCACATATGTCAAAAACGTTTTGCTTGTGTATGCGCTCACGCATCTCTTAGTTGGCCTTAATTAAGTAACCTTCTTTGTCCTAGATCTGACAATTAACGTTTTGTTTGCGTATGTGATCTCTCAGCTTCCTCTGTAATTGATCTTTGTAACAGTACTTCTTCAATCGGAAACGTTCTTTGTTCCACAGCTCCAAAAACGTTTTGTTTACGCTGGCACCCAGCTTCTGTCATAGGTGAATGTCTCAAATGAGACAGTTCTACTTAAATGATCAACGTTGTCTGTCCAACATTCATCAAAAAACATTTTGTTTGTTTGTGAATTTGAGAACCTTGACGTGCTTAGGCGGTGCATCTCTTATATTGAGACTGGGATTTATTGGAGGGCTTAGAAACTAAGCACAAATGCATTTGAGTATGAGTCTTGTTTAATATCTGTATTTGTTCTTGAAGTATTCTATTGTGTCTGGCTCTTCGTCTCGTGTGGATGTTTGCTCCACTGCCTGAGATCTTGTTTGTTTCTGCTTTCTGGCATTCTGATGTGTCTGTCTGAACGTTCGTTTGTTTAATAATGGTGCTGTATCCAAGCGTTTGTTTGTGGATTCTGTTGAGTCTGAACGTTTGTTTGTATGTTTTAGAGTGAGTGTGCGTTTGTGTTTGTTTAGGTATTCTGTTGTGTCAGAGCAGTAATTTTTTTATTATATTTTTTCATAGCCTTTGTTTATTTGTTTGTTATTATTTTACGATATTCGGCTGTTAGTTTGGGATTTTATTGTTTGTATGTTTGTTTGTGAATCCAAAACGATCAAATAGAGACTATGCTCACAAGATCGGGTTGCTAAACCATATTTTGGGATAAGGTTGCTAGCCTCATGCCCTTTTCGACCCTGGTTGCGACCCACCTCATTTTACTAACTTCAGGTACCAAATTCACTGTTTTGGGGGACGGAGGCACAATGGGTATACTAAGCCTATACATATAAGTTGAACCCGGGTCCTCTTGCTTGGTAGGCGAGAACACTACCCATTATTTGCTTTACGGTTGCCCTAGGGCAAGAGTCCGTGCTAGCACAAGGGAAACTATATATATATATATATATATATCTATATATATATATATATATATATGCATTCATAATTAGATAGAAATGCTTGTAGTTATACTTGAATTGCTAGGAATATGTTTGCAAATACATTTTATGCATTTATGATTCAGTCATTGTGATACGCACATATATGGTGATATTTATGTGCGCACACGTGTGAAATTTTATGCCATCTAGTATAGGTCTTAATTCATACCTACATCCACATTCACAGCTTTCTGTGTGTTGTTATCCAGAACGTATCACGTTAACAAGAATGTCTCAGCTTTGGCCGCCAAACTCTCTCTCTCTCTCTCTCTCTCTCTCTCATCTTCTCTCTCTCTCTCTCTCCTCTCTCGTCTATTGCTCAATGCGGGCAACTCGGCTTTAATCACTCTCTCTCTCTCTCTCTCTCTCTCTCTCTCTCTCTCTCTCTCTCTCTCTCTCTCTCTGACGGTGGTAGTCATGAATATGCCGGAAGTGTCTATTCGTTTTAATGGTTGTATGTACATTTAACTATATTCTATTTGTTTAACGTGAAGCTTATGGAAATCTCTGAAGCTCTCTTTATGATTTTCTGTTGCGGTGAAAAACATGTATTACTACTACTATTACTACAACTGTTCCTACCATTATCGGTAATATTAATATACTCTCCCATAATAGGGTTCCATTCACATCCAGCTAACGACTTGAAGCATTTTAATTCTAGCAGCAGCAAACTTCCAATAAACATTTAAATCATTAGTGAAGCTTTGCGTATCGACGTAGCTCCCGCTAATGATGTTGCTTATGATACTCCTAGATTGAAAATGGTTGTTATGTTTTTACTGCTATTCCGCATATGCCGTTGTTGAACTGTGGAACAGCCTCCCAGTGGATGTCGTGCAGTTGGAACTTCTGAAGTTTAAGCGAAAACTTTTTTTTTCTTCTTTTTTTTAATACATTCTATGTGTACGTATTTATTCGTTTTTTTATTTTCTTCTAATAATTGGGATCTCTTCTGTCTGAATTTCCCTTTACTTCCTCTTACTTCTTCCTAATGAACACCATATTCTTTGGAAGTTTGAATTTGAAATTTTGAAGTCAGTGGCCCCTTTGGTGGCCTTGTTCTATATGAGTAGGTTGCGTCTACTGAATAAAATAATAATAATAATAATAATAATAATAATAATAATAATAATAATAATAATAATAATAATAATAATAGTGTATTTGTGTAATATTTTAACCTTGTTTATATAAAACTGCCTACTGGAAAAAAAATTCATATGGATATTATTTTTTTATGCATATGGCTTTTTACTACTAGTGCATAACACTGCCGTTCTTGCAGA
>NC_087220.1:54805775-54853275 GCF_015104395.2 Macrobrachium nipponense
GGTAAAGTGCAGTCTACCTCTGGCGTGATGTGAATGAGTGTAGTAATTTTCTCCTTGATGAATGGGGGCTTTCATACTGTTTCTCTCTCTCTCTCTCTCTCTCTCTCTCTCTCTCTCTCTCTCATTAAATTCTGTTTTTGATATTCAGAGAATAGCAAAAGGAATACCTCTTTTCAATTTTTTCAATTTATGTTCTGTAACTAAATTTAGATGAGAATGAGAAATCTCTCTCTCTCTCTCTCTCATTACATTTTGGTTTCGATATACCCAGAGAATGATGAAAAAAATAGCTCTCTCAGTTTTCAAATTATGTCTTATGTCTTATAATTAACCTTAGGGATAGAATGAGAAGAGTTTCTCTCTCTCTCTCTCTCTCTCTCTCTCGTGATAACTCCTCTTCAATCATTCCCTTCCTTCTCAATAACTATCATCGCCGAATCCCAGACATTCCACCACAGTTATGACTCGATCTATACAAACCCTTCCCATTCCCTCCCCCCTCCTCTCCCTCCCTCCCTGAGGTGGGGGGGGGTGAGGGAGAGGGGGAGAGGTTGATGTGGATGGCGAGAAGGGGCTAAGGTGGGTTATTAAAGGCGTGTTTCAGTTTTAGGGATTGATTTAAGGGATATTGTTCGAATGCGGATTCGGAGATCACGGGGATTGGCTCTGGGTTGTCTCTGTCTGTCTGTCTGTCGGTCGGTCTGTTTCTCCTAGAAATCTGGCCTTGATTCTAATGACAGTATAGTGTGAAGTATCTCTCTCTCTCTCTCTCTCTCTCATGGTTGGGATGTTTACGCATGGTTAGGTAGGCTTGTCCTTGATGCTATCTAGTTGTAGGAACACGGCTGTGTTGTGTATATTTTAAATGACTAATCATATATATATTATAACCTACTAAAATTGAAAACACACCGTAACTCCTGATCTATTTCCCTTTAGTTTTCTAAGACATCTCCAAGAGGACTGATACATAATGGTAGAACTTTCTTATAAATATACACTAGCGTGACAGTAAAAATGAACATATAAACGGTTAAGCAATATATTCACACACCTGGGAAGTAGAGAAAAGGGGGAGGAATGAATTCGTTAACGTCCGGAGGTCAGCGCTCCATTTATAAATCTTGTTTATCTCTGGCGGTGGTGAGTTCAGGCATGGCTGTAGAACCGGATAAACCACCTTCCTCAACATGTATGCTTTTTAAATGGATCTGTTGCAGTAGATGGATTCAGTGTTCAATATTTCTGGCTGGTAGTTTTTTCTTGTTAGAAAAAAAGATGGAACCTGTCATGTTTTATTATTATTATTATTATTATTATTATTATTATTATTATTATTATTATTATTATTATTATTATTATTATTATTATTATTATTATTCAGAAGTAAGAGAAGGTCAAGGAAAATCCAGAAAGAAGAAATTCACTTATTAAAAAGCAAAAAAAAAATAGAATAATAAATAGATAAAAATGTATTAAAATGCAAGGAATCATGTATTGCCATCGGACAAGGAAATATAAATAGTTGAAGTTTCGTGATGAAGTATTAAAGAAAAAAAAAAAGAAAAAAAAAAAAAAACTTGAAAAACTCATATAGATTCATGGAGAGAATCTCCTTGATGTGCAAATGACAGAACAACGTACAGTCATACATCCATCAACTGCAACAAACTTGAACTAGTCAGATAAAAAAAACCAGATGACAGTTCAAGATGAAGATATCGAAAGACCAGTTGTCTGGTTTGTTTTCTTGGCCCAGTGCCCGACCTTTGCATTATCAGGAGTAAGAAATGTACCAGCCAATAACTATAGGATTAAGGAATTTAGGCTTTCAAGAGAAAATTCTATGATTGCATTGAAAGTTACCAAGGAATTGTTTTTGTGAATGTCAGTGAGTTATACGTTTTACTGGCTGAGGTAATAATTGGCTTGTAATTGTTACGGACTGGCGTAATATGATTTAATTAGGTACATTGTTTATAAGGGAAAATTGGTTACGTTATCGAAATAAAGGCTCTATGTGGTCCTGTGTTCCGAAATTAACGAAATTGATATTAGCAAAAGTTATGTAAACATTACATATATAAGACCAGTTTACGATTATATTCATGATTAAATATCCCTCAACCAATTTATATGAACGTGCTTGCAAATGAATGCGTTTCCCAGCTAGGTAATATGCGAAGATATATTCCTAAGATAATATTTTTTCCAGTCAGCCAATATACATAACCGTGATTCTTAGCGAATATTTTTCCAGTCAACCGAAATAAATACCGTGCTTCCTAGAGAATATTTTTCCAGTCAACCAATATACATAACAGTGCTTCTTAGCGAATATTTTTCCAGTCAACCAATATACATAACAGTGCTTCTTAGCGAATATTTTTCCAGTCAACTGAAATACATAACCGGGCTTCCTAAGGAATATTTTTCCAGCTAATCAATATACTACATAAACATGCTTCCTAGCGAATATTTTCCCTGTCATAAACATGCTTTCAAGCGAATATTTTTCCAGTCAACCAATATGCATAACAGTGCTTCTTAGCGAATATTTTTCCAGTCATCCAATATACATATACGTGCGTCCAAGTAATTAAGAAAGTCATCCAGTATACACAAACGTGCTTTTACGTTAATATTCTCCACTTTCAACCAATGGACGTAAATACTCTTCTCAATTAATATTATATTTTGTGTTCTGTTACGATATTATTCTCTCAATTAATAGAAGTATGCAGTAATCGTTAGGGTAGTGTCGCATGTAATGCATATTAACTCATGTGTGTGTGTGTGTGTGTGCGTGTGTGTGTGTGGTGTTAAGGACGAGCATGCTGGCATGTTGCCATATGAGTGTTTCCCCGCTATTTAGTCTGTTATCTAATATATTTTACTGAGTGGAACTTCGCTGCGCGTTTATATTCAACAATTTCCATACGTGAGTGTACAGAAGTATATCTCTGTTTCTCTGTGTATTTATACACACATATATATAATTTATTTATTTATTTATATATTTATATGGCCAATGTAGCAAGAAGGAACACTTGCTTGAGACTATTCTTAAATCCACGGTAGAAGTGGAGTTGAACTGGGACTTTGAACAAGTACTTTCGTATTATATTTCAACATTCTAGAAATAAATTACGAAAGTACTGGTTCAAAATACATATGTGTATATGCACATACATACATACATATGAATATATACACATGTATTTATTAACCACAAGAAATCGAGAAGCAAACAGGGCATTATGGGTCATAAATACTACATATGTATCCGGTAAAGAGTGACCGCTTGTAAATAAGATAGTCGTATTTATAACAAATATAATGTGAGCAGGAAATATATATTCAAGACTAAATTCATGCCATAGAACATTGAAAAGAAATATTAATAGTCCACCGACCAGCACGACACCCAATAGACTTATCATCATAACCCAACCCCCCCAACTCTTCCCAGCCATCATTCAATGTGGGCCTCTCACCCATTCATACATAATGGATGGGTGGATTAGTAATTGGGGAATGGGCGAGAATGGCTCTCTTAATGGAGGGGAGCTTGGCTTGTAGCGTCGTGGATGGAGGTTATAGGGAGGGGTGCGGTCTGTATGGAGAGAAGGGGGTGGTGATAGGGATCTCTCGTTGTCTTTAAGTAAATGATTAGTGTTTTACTTGGTCTCTGGTTTGTGCAAAACCGATCGAAATGTGGAGAGAGAGAGAGAGAGAGAGAGAGAGAGAGAGAGAGAGAGATTAAAAGCAATGTGACGGTATAGTCATTAATGAGAATTGCTTGAATCGTTTCTCCGATGTCCTATAAAGCTATTACAGGGTGGAGAAGAGGAGAGAGAGAGAGAGATTAGAGAGATAAAATACATGACTGAATGATTATGTTAAGGATTGC
The DNA here is from genome assembly GCF_015104395.2 of Macrobrachium nipponense. Taxonomy (NCBI): domain Eukaryota; kingdom Metazoa; phylum Arthropoda; class Malacostraca; order Decapoda; family Palaemonidae; genus Macrobrachium; species Macrobrachium nipponense. Next base: position 54,809,689 of record NC_087220.1, read on the forward strand.
TTGAATAGTGTATATGTATATATATATATATATATATATATATATATATATATATATATATATATATAAAGGTTTTTTGCCACAGTAAAGGGTCCGAACAGGACCGAAAGTACTTGGCTATCTAGCTTTTCATTTTTTTCCTTCGTGGCAAAAACCACCTTTACCTTATACATAGCATTACACTTTATCAGCTAGGACTGCCAAGCAATACAGCTTTACATTTCAAACTTGACAAAGAAGCACTTTTTCCTCTCTTTAAAAAAAAAACTCGTAAGGAAATAATACCGTAAAAAAGAAGTTCTTATTTTAACTTTGTCAGCGTTGGGAAAAGTTCTGTCTCGACACTTAAGCAATTTTCTGCTAGTCATGAATATGAAGTCGGACCAAAGTTAAATAAGTGTGCGTTGGGTTTTGGGGGGATGGGGGTTGGGGGAATCGGAAGTTTAAAGGGTACGGAAATGGAAAATTTACGTGCATATTTAGTAGATGTTTGTTTGCCGTTGTTTGTTTTATTTATTTATGTATTTTATTCAGTATGCAAAACAATAACCATAATTACTATTAATGTGTAGTGAAAAGGTGGGTGTATATTTATTTAGTAGTTGTGTGTTTGTGTTTATTTGCTGTTGTTTATTTATAAGTTTTCATTCTATATGCAATACATTTCTCGATCTGCATTATATCACCATTTGGTGGTGTTTATGGAATTACTGTTATTATTGTTTATTTGTTTTCACACTGTATACAATATTTTATTGGTTTACATTGATGATAGTAATATCCATAATTACCATTTGCGCTTATTTATTTTTGTCATATATGCAGTACTTTTATTGATTTACTTTAATAATAGTAAGTAATAGCCATAATTACAATTTGCTGTTGTTTATTTGTTTTCATACTGTTTACTAGACTGCAATACTTTTTGGGTTTATATTAATAATTAGTAAGTCTTAATTACCATTATTGTGTAATGTAAAGATAAATCTATAATTGGTAACTGATAGTGTTTACCTGCTTATATATATATATATATATATATATATATATATATATATATATATATATATATATATATATGTATGTATATGTATATATATATATATATATATATATGTGTGTGTGTGTGTGTGTGTGTGTGTGTGTGTGTGTTTATACTATATACTGTTCTTTCCTGGGTTTACATTAATAATAGTAATAGCCCTAATTACCGTCAGTGTGTAATGAAAAGATGGAACCATATTAACAAGTGTCTGTTTGCGTTCATTTGCTGTTTATATATTATCGTACCGTACTATGAGCAATACGTCTCTGACTTTAAATTAATGATAGTAATTCCATAATTATCCTTGGGGTATATTGTAGAGATAGATATTAGTTTTTTGTTCTGTTGCTGACAATTATGTAGATTGCTTTTCGTTGCTGTGATGAAGAGGCAAGAATATCATTACGATAATGGTTTTTTTATACTTTTATTTAATTAATTTTCTAAGATGCTTCTTTTATAAAGATGCTAGAATGCTTTTTTTCAGTTAGTAAAGGTTTTTACTTAGAACTGTAGGCTGAAGGCACAAGAAGATTTTTAAGATCTTGTTAAAGGTTTTTACTTAGAGCTCCAGGTTCAAGGAACTACAAGGTTTTAAGATGGTGTTGAGAGCGCCTCAGCGGCGTGGTTGGTATGGTATTAGCGTCCCACCTCTGTGGTCGCGGGTTCGATCCCCGGTCATTCCATTGAGGAGTGAGAGATGTGTATTTCTGTTGACAAGAAGTTCACTCGACGTCGTTCGGAAGTCACGTAATGCCGTTGGTCCCGTTGCTGAATAACCACTGGTTCCATGCAACGTAAAAACACCATACAAACAAACAAAACAAAAAAGATGCTGTTGAAGACAAGTGATTCATTATCCTTAGGACACTGAGATTAATTGCAGATGGTATTATGGATCGTTCCATTGCCCACGGAATATATTCCTTAATTCGTCCCTAACATCAGGGTTTCCCTTCTGGACATCATTTTATTTTCCCCCAGGACATCATTATTCTGGGTGAGGGGGTGCCTGGGCAGAGAGTAGAGGCCCAGGTCCCTTTCCTACCCCCCTCCCCCCCCTCTTCCTTCCCTGTGCCTCCATTGTCATTCCACTTTCGTTTTTTACTGATGAGCTGTTTGCATAAACTTCTCTGAACTCATCTCGCCTTTCTTGTTGCTCCGTTATCAGATATGTCCCCTGGGATGGGGAAAGACAGGCCCAAATGACGGTGGGAGGAGGTTCTTTCTGTCATTATATAGTTGATTTCTATTTTCGTCTTTTTCGTAGCATAACAACTTCAGATTTGTGTGTGTGGTGGGGGGATGGGTGGCAATATCTTCCCGTGTCTACTTATAATGATATCATCCTTTTTCGTAATAGCGTCCCACTTGTGTTTATAATGATCTGATCTTTTTTCGTTTTCTTCTTCTTCGTAACATAATAAGCTTCCAAATTTTTTTTTTTTTTTTTTTTTTGGGGGGGTGATATCTTGCCATCTCACCTTTTGCTTATTTTTTTTATGTTTTCCCCAATTTTGCTTATAGTGAATATCATCCTTTGTTTCATATTTTCCCACTTTTGCTTATAATGATTTTATCCTTTCTTTTTCTAATATCTTTCGCTTTTGCGTTTAATGATCTCGCCATTTTTTATATATATCTTCCCATATCTGTTATATTAATATCCTTTTTTTTTAAATATCTTCCTACGTTTGCTTATGACGATCTCATCCTCTTTTCAATATCCCACTTTTGATTATAATGATCGCTTCATTTTTTTAATATCTTCCTACTCTTGCTTCCTTGTTTTCAATAACATCCTAATTTTGATTATAATGATCGCATCATTTTTTAATATAGTATTCCCATATTTTATTATAATGATCGCATCATTTTGTTAATATATTCCCATATTTTATTGTAATGATCGCAATATCTGAAAACCTTTACTGATAATGATTTCATCCCTTTATAATTTCTTCCCACTCGTGCTTATAATGATGTCATCATCTCGTCCCTCTCTTTCTCCTCCCATTCTCTAACTCCTTTCGGTTCTCCTTTCTTCTTTCGTCTTATTCTCCTCCCATTCTCTAACTCCTTTCGGTTCTCCTTTCTTACCTTTCTTCTTCTTATTCTCCTCCCATTCTCTAACTCCTTTTCGGTCGCCCTTCCTTTCTTTCCTCTTACAATGATTTCGCCCACCCTTAGGAATATGTAACATCCGTTGCTCCTGTCATTTTTTTTCTTTTTTTTTTCTTGCGCATTCTGTTAATAATGACTCGGCTGTTTCTGCAGTATGCAGTGAGGTTCCCCCATGTCATTTCCATCTGTTTGTCATGACTCAGCACTTTCTGGAATATGCATCAGCGCTCTTCGCTCCGTCGTCCTGTTCTGTTGGTAATGACCTGGCGATCTCTGGAATATGTATCAGCGTTTCCTGCGCTTTCTTTTTCCTGTTTCTTTCGCATACTTATCTTCTTCTTCCTCCTCCTCCTCCTCCTTCCTCCTCCTCCTCCTCCTCCTCCTCCTCCTCCTCCTCCTCCTCCTCTTAATTATTCTTCCTCTTTCCCGTTTTCTTAGGTTTGCTGCTGTATTGTCGTTCGTGGTCTGCTCGCTCAGGTAACCCCACTTTTAATTTGTCAAGCTTTGGAATGCTATCAGATCTTGCAGCCATGTCTTACTTATCTTCCCCCTCTTCTTCCTTACTTATCTCTCTTCTTCTTCCTCCTACTCCTCCTCCTCCTAATTCTTAATTGTTTTCTTTTTCCTAGGTTCGTTTCTATAATGTTGTTCCTACATTGCTCGCTCTTTTGATTTTTCAAGCTGTGGAATACTATCAGTACTTCTGTTTTCCTTCTTGTTGGATGTTTAACCCCTCACTCTTTTCTTTCGCGTCCTCTGTTTTGTCATTTGCCATGAAAAAGTTTCTTATGAGATTTTTTTTTTCTAAAAAAATGATAGATTTAATCATTAGTACCCTAAAACAGTTCACCCTGTATTTTATTAATTTATTTATATTTTTATCTATTTATCTCTAAATTTAATGTACATTTTTTTATCTTTTCGAATAACTGATCGTTTTTTTCTGTATATCGTATTATCTTCGGTAATTTCATTAAAATTAACACCATATTCGTTGGAAGCTTGAATTTCAGGTTAGTGGCCCCTGTAGGCTTGTTCCATGTGAATAGGGTGTTATCTTCTGAATAATAATAATAATAATATTAATAATAATTTATCGAGAACGCGAGTCCCTTCGCCAACTCGCAATTGAACTATAGTAGATTCACATCAACCGTGCATTTCATGTTTAGGCCAGTCCCTTACGACTCTCCTGATTGGTTGTTGATAAGCCAATCACAGTGCTAGAAACTCTTAATCTCTCGAGAGAGTTCACATGGGTAGGATCTATGTTCCACCTCATGTGAAGGATGCTTCTTTCAGGAGAGGTGGAACATACATCCTGCCTATGTGAACTCTCTCTCGAGAGAGACTGATAATTTCCAGCCCTGTGATTGGCTTATCAACAGCCAATCAGGAGCGTCGTAAGGGACTGGCCTAGACATTAGATGCACGGTTAATGTGAATCTACTATAGCACACTTGACGTTTCCTACTTGAAGTAGTATGCCCAGAACCCATCTAATAAGCTGCTCATGCTTAAACCAGTGTGAGGTTAATCTCTCACCCCCTCATATGTGAGCTAAGTGGGCATTAGGCCGCACAGTGGGTCATTGTGATCACTGAGAAGTTGAGAACCTAAGGAGTGGGTTAGTGTGTATGTATTCAAGCGCTAAGTCAAATGAGTGGGCTCTCTCTCTCTCTCTCTCTCTCTCTCTCTCTTCTTCTTCTCTCTCTCTCTCTCTCTCTCTCTCTCTCTCTCTCTCCTCTCTCCTCTCTCTCTCTCTCTCTCTCTTCTCTCTTCTCTCTCTCTCTCCTCTCTCTTCTCTCGTCTCTCTCTCTCTCTTCTCTCTCTCTCTCTCCTCTCTCCTCTCTCTCTCTCTCTCTCTCTCTCTCTCTCTCTCTCTCTTCTTCTTCTTCTTCTTCTCTCTCTCTCTCTCTCTCTCCGAATTGGATTAATGAAGCGATCTGGATGAAGTCACTTTGAAGGACGCCTGGTTGGGTGGAACCGGAGAAGTTGTTATCATTTTTTTTATATATATATTTAATTTTTTATAACTCAGTTCTGAACTTTAGTATTTTAAACAAGTTTTAAAACTCTTTATGGTATTTTAAATTAGTTTTGGAACTACGTACATTATATTTTTTTAGGAACTGAATAATGCCAAGTTGAGGAAATAGGAAATAATTATAAATGACTCCTTACATATGTAAAGTATACATGACTCCTTACATATATAAAGTATACATGACTTCTTACTTATGTAAAGTATACATGACTCCTTACGTATATATCTTCTTAAGGAATTGAGCCATGAAGAGGTAAATGACATTGGGCAAAAGTAGATGGTATTCAGTGGTTGAAATCATATATTTTAATTTTTTATTTTTTGCGAATATGTTATACACATACGTTGAATCCAGTTGATTGAATAGTTATTGATTGATTAGTTATTGATTAGTTATATTGAAGTACCTTAACGAATTATTAAAATCTTTTCCCAATTATCTTTATGAATTTGTTCAGCTGTTTCCCACCGTTTCGTTGGTAATAGCGTATTTGATTTCTGTAGACTTTCATCGATGTTTTATTCTGCATCTTTTATCTTTATAATTTCTCTCTTTTTATAACCTTTTATGAGGTTATAATGTTAGGTTAGAAAAATTATTTCTAAATTTCCTAATAAGACAAAATTCAGGACGGATTTTATCAGACATGGTAAAAACACCCTAGAGTTATAAGTCTGACATACAGAGAGAGAGAGAGAGAGAGAGAGAGAGAGAGAGAGAGAGAGAGAGAGAGAGAGAGAGAGAGGTGGTGGTGGGGGTAAGTTTATCGAACTGCACAGTTATACAACGCATCATTACAACCTCCAGAGGGTGTGTGTGTGTGCGTGTATGTATGTATATGTATATATATATGTTTGTATATATATATATATACATATATATATACATATACATATAGTGTAGGGGTGTGTACGTATTCGTATGCATATGTATGTATAGACCGTAATTAAAACAATGGGAAACTTCATTTTGTATGCACAACATGCGTACCAACCAGTTCACAGAGAGAGAGAGAGAGAGAGAGAGAGAGAGAGAGAGAGAGAGAGAGAGAGAGAGAGGCTCTTCTAGTATGCTTAGTAATCGACTTAAATAAAAAAAAATTAAACTCGCTGCGACTTTTGTTTGCATTGTGAAATCTTTTGAAATTTCTAATTTAGAATTATTTCGATTAATGGCGTTGAAAATTCCTTCTTTTAAACTTGTATGCAGAACATACATCGCACTCGATTAAAACGAGAGAGAGAGAGAGAGAGAGAGAGAGAGAGAGAGAGAGAGAGGAGGGGGTTGCTGAATGCTAATGGGCCAGAGATCGGGCTGGTGATAAAGTTAACTGTGCTCTGTTGAGTTTTGAAAATGGTATTCTAGCCAGGGGTCTCCACTGCGATAAAATCTCTGGGCTTGGTGTGGCGCGTGTGTGGCCGAAGTGCCACGGCTGTGTCCTCTTTTCAACGTTCTTCTGATCATTCGTTACCGTGAATACTACTTCTGCCGCAGCTCTATTGTAATATCTAGTACATGTAATTCATGTATGTGCTCACTAATCCTCATTAGTATATAATAAATAAATAAATAGATAAATATATATCATACATATCCACAGGCTTGGAAATAAAGTCGAAACCGGTCAGGACCTACACCCCGTCTTATTTTTCACCTGTGGGTATGTGTGATAAATGAATCACGTGCTCAAACTGATTATAATCATAAATCATCTATATATATATATAGATATATAATATATATATATATATATATATATATATTATATACACACATAGAGAGAGAGAGAGAGAGAGAGTGCGGTTTGCTTAATGGGTTCTCGGCAGATAATGATTCTTCATTTTGCTTTGCCTCCCTCTTATTAACTTCTCATATCTCTTGATTCACGCTGTTTATAACCTGTATTTCAGTGCTGCCTTTTAATTCAGTCACTAAATAAACTGACGGAGAACTAACCTCAGTAAATGAGTTGCTTATATCATTATAAAGTTTTGTGTATATTTTTTTTTTTAGTCCAGCCTATTGTGAAAACGGGTTCATATTGACCTTTGAGAAACCTGTTCTGCAGAGAGGTAGTGTATTTAGTTATTTTTATATTTTGGATAAATTACTGGTATATATATATATATATATATATATATATATATATATGTATAGAGAGAGAGAGAGAGAGTTTTAGTCGTGATTACCATCTTTGGTCTTACATTTCTGTTTTTTTTTTTTTTTCTTTAGATTAAAAGGTATCAAATCTGATTTTTATGTATTTTATGTTCGTCCGTGAGTTTTGGATTAAAGTTTTTTAATAGTTAATGCTATACGTTATTAATGGAAACATTAGTTTGTCAAGATGGTCTTTTAGATCAATCTTAAGATTGAAATTGAAATAGACCAGATTTCATCTTGCAATGATTCTGTGGTTGCAACGTTATTGCGCAATGTTGTGAGTGGTTTTGATGTAGTTTTTTTATATATACCTTACAATTTTTGTATATTATAAATACAATATTTTTTTTGCAACTTGTCTCTAATTGTTCACTTTCAAATATAAGGTTTGCAAGTGTGAACTAAATCACTTAAAAAAAAATGTTCCTCAGGCATGCCCAGGAGGCTGCCTGAAGCATGATGTTTCCCCCCTTTCCCTTAGTTTAAATGCTGTGATAATGTGATTTTTTTTTCTAGTAAGTGTCACACTTCATGAAAAATGTATTCTTTCCACTCCTCCTCGCGGCTACACCACATGTTGTGTCTTAAGAGTATCAGTTACAGATGTTATTCAGTGGAAGGATTTATAGCGTTATTCATTGTAATTAAAGTCTAGGTCGTGAATGGCAACTTGTTTGCGTGTTTAAGTTGGCAAGTATGGAATTGTTAAATTGTTAATTGTTAAATAAATATTTCATAACTATCTGACATTCATTTCTTGACTAACGGCAATGTTATTTATTGTGATATAAACTGATATAATTTACCATTATATTTTCACGGTAACTTTAATTAGTTGTGCCTTTCGCTGAGTGGAAATTTTTAATCTGTAATTTGTATTATTTTCTTGTATCCCTGAAGAACAACGTTCTTGATATCCCCTACTGGCTTTCTCTTATGACATTTCTGTAAATTTAGTTAAAAGTTTTTTGACTTCACTTACTTAAATTGTATAGAAATATCGTTCATAAAACATATATATTGTATATTGCATATATACTTATGAATATATACATTGTATATGTATGCACATACATGCTATATGTGTGTATATATATATATATATATAAATATTATATAGCTATATATATAGATGTATAACTGAATCACGAACAGTTAGGAACGTGATAAATCCATAAATAAAGATATATGCCACGAAGGAAAAAATAAACGAAGGAGGTCTGCAAGATCTTTCGACGTTAAAAGTCCTTTACTGCTCAGTAAAGGACTTTTAACGTCGAAAGATCTTGCAGACCTCCTTCGTTTACTTTTTCCTTCGTGGCATATATCTTTATTTATATATATATATATGATATTATAATATATATATATATATATATATACATATACATATAATAGCCTACATATATAGTCTATTTATTTATTTATAAAATGGTAGTCAAAGGTATTTCCATCTATCTCTTACTACAACTTCCGTTGGATGAAAACTTACGATTTTCTAACATATAATATAGTAAGTTTTACAAATGTTACAATTTGCCAAAAGAAAATGCCACTGAAAGTTGAGACCCTTCAGAGGATAAGACCTCACCCACTTTCTTGATAGAAAGTATATCTCTCTCTTCTCTCTCTCTCTCTCTCTCTCTCTCTCTCTCTCTCTCTCAGTGTTATTCTTCACTCTCCCACCCCTACCCGCCTTTCTTATTGCATTATCCTTTGTCGAGAAAAGAAACTAAATATAATTTATTTTCACGCTCTCCTGGTTTCCTGTACTTTTTTGTTTTTATTGATTGATGTCATTTGTCGATAGTATTCTTTCCTGTATCTTCCTCCCATATTATTTCCCAGATTATATATATATATATATATATTCATTTATAATTTTGTTAATTTCATTTTGGTGTATTCGTTTCTTTAACTCATAATTACCTTGTAAATATTAGTACCTAGCTGTGCAGGTGGGTGGGTGGTTGGAGGGGGGCGTGGCCAGGGTGGGGTATGTTTACTCCTTTTCCCCCCGTCCGTATCGTCTTGACGTCCATTAGTGTGTCTGCCTGTCTATCTTATCTTTCCCCGTCACCCGAACTCCTCATGCACGGACGAAGGGATTTCAGTCAGACTCGATATACAGGTAAAACCATCGTGCACAGATCAGCATGAAAGGAGAGATGGTCAGTCTGCCTGTCTTGTCAGTCCGTTACTTTAGCTGTCACTCTCTCCCTGTCATCTCAACTCTTGACTATACACGATGAAAGAGACGACTGTCTGTCTGTTCGTCTTCGATCTCGGCAGGAACTTTCGGACTGTAAGAGATGACACGTTTGACGTTTAAGCGCCTCAGTGGCGTGGTTGGTATGGTGTTGGCGTCCCACCTCGGTGGTCGCGGGTTCGATTCTCGGCCATTCCATTGAGGAGTGAGAGATATGTATTTCTGGTGATAGAAATTCACTCTCGACGTGGTTCGGAAGTCACGTAATGCCGTTGGTCCCGTTGCTGAGTAACCACTGGTTCCATGCAACGTAAAATTACCATAAAAACAAACAAAACAACAAACAAACGTTTGGCATGCACACTGCACTGAGAAACCCTGTGGCACAGGTTAGTGATGACCTTGTGACCTTGACGTTATCTGTCAGCACGGGAACAATTACTTCGTAAAAGAGTCTTCAAGAGATAGAATGATCCTGAGCTAATATACCTTTGTGGGATCCTAATGGTCTCTTCTTCAACATTTCATGAATTTTTATAATCCTTAGAGAGGTGGTGGGTGTCTTTGTTTTATTAAAAATTACGATTTTTTTTTCTTTAGTATGTATTGTGACCTCGGGTAACGTATCGATCAATCTTTTTATTTTTTATTTTTGGCTGCCTTCTCATTTTTGATTTGCTTATTTCATTTTCGTGTTCTTTAATTATTGTGTTATTGTTAAATAAGGAATCGAATAGAGAAGAAACGATGTCGTTTGAAAGTAGCTTTTTTTTTTATTTCCCTTTCATGGTAAGCCCATGATGCGGGCCTAAGGCCCGTATAAGGCCTAAGCCTCTCGAAAGAGAGAGAGAGAGAGAGAGAGAGAGAGAGAGAATATGACTCCATTTGGTTGAATGCATGTAATTTGAATTTAGAGAGGAGGCAGGCAGTATTAAATAAAAACAAAGTGTGAAAAGGTAGTAAAAAAGAATAAATATATATATATATATATATATATATATATGTATATATATATATATATATATATATATATATATATATATATTATATTTAAAACGGCTGTGAAATTGGTGCGGGTGGGATGGGTGAAAAATAGAATGGTGTTTTCTGTAGGAGGAACCCGTTTTTTTTTTTTTTTTTTTTTTTTTTTTTTTTTTTTAAACGTCCCGGTTTTATGGGGATATATATATTTTTCCCAAAGGACGTTATTTTATTTTATTTTGTTACGGAGCGACGGATGCGTGTCACTGAAGCGTAGGAGAGGAAATAGCGAGCGAAAGTAAGTGGGAAATATGGAGGTGAAAGTTGTTTTTCATTTAGAGTACTCCCCCCCCCCCCCCCCCCCCCCCCTTTTTTTTTTTTTATTATAGCGAAAAAGGTTTTTTTTTTTTCTTTTTTTTTTCATCAGGAAAACAATTGGAGTATGCGGGGCTTTTTAAAAGATATTTTAATTACTCTTAATCACTACGAAATCATTGGTACTTACGTAGTTCTTTTGAAGGTATTTTGTGGTTATATTTCAATTTATTTTTTCATTATTCATCGAAAATAGAATATACTTTTAATGTTAGGAAATACGTGTGTGTGTGTCTGTAGATATATGTATATATATATATAGATATATATATATATATATATATATATATATATATATATATATATATGTGTGTGTGTGTGTGTGTGTATATATTGTATTTTTAGATTTTAATTTTTTTTTATTCACGAAGATATAATATACTTTAAATGTTCAAAAAGAAATACATGTCTGTGTCAGTATATATATATAGTATATATATATATATATATATGTATATATATATATATATATATATATATATATATATATATATATAAGTAATACCAAGCATTTTCACTTTTTATTTTATTTATTTTTTATTTTTTTTGACAGTGCCTGAATCAAGGCGAAAGCGCTTGGTATGACTGACTTTCTACCTATCGTTTTCCTGTGGTATTCGCTCAAATAATGAAGTCACGTGCATCTACTGTGATTGTTAAGCATATATATATATATATATATATATATATATATATATATATATTATATATATTATATTACATATATTTACACCCACACATACTATATATACATATACATTTTATACATGTGCATTCAACTTATAAAAAAATACTTACAATATGGAGGTTAAACAAGTTATTGTTTAAAGTATCTTTTAATTTGCCACCAAAGAAAATAAAACAATTTATAGCATCATTTCGACATGAAGTATCATACGAATAAATCGCGAAAAGTTGTTTTCTTCTCCTTGTCATCATATATATCTATACATATATCATATATATATATATATATATATATATATGTGTGTGTGTGTGTGTGTGTTGTGTGTGTGGTGTGTGTGTGTGTGTGTGTGTGTGTGTATCTATCAAGGGAATGGAAGGGAATATCAGATTGAGATCGAATAACTATAGAAAAGAAGAAACTGAGAGAACGAAAGGATGAAGAAAGGGAAAGAGAATGAGCGGGAAAAGGGCTGAAAATACCAGTTAGCGTTAGATGGAAATGATAGGATATATGGTTTTTGAAGAGCCTGCACTTCAGAAGGTCTAAACTGCTGAGTCAATCAGGGATATTTAAAGGAGAGAGAGAGAGAGAGAGAGAGAGAGAGAGAGAGAGAGAGAGAGAGAGAGAGATAATTGTTTGAATAACATTGATGTTAATTGTTCACCATTTAGAACTGCTCGAGAGAGAAGTGTTAAAAATATTAACACAACCACGACTTGCCACAGAGAGAGAAGAGAGAGAGAGAGAGAGAGAGAGAGAGAGAGAGTCCTGATTGCCTAGCATTTAAAGCTTCTCGGGAGAGATATGTTTACATTTGAACTCAAAAGCTAGAGAGAGAAAGAAAAAAATAATCTCAATTATTCTCGGCGAGAGATGAAAAATATGCGAAATATTCTCTCAATTAAAACTCATCTCCTCAAGGGAGAGAAAAGAGAATTGTTCTGTTTCTTAATGTATCAAAAGTACACGAGAGAGAGAGAGAGTGGGGGAAGAAAAGTTTCGAGATTTCACCCATTAAAAGTACTTGAAGAGAGAGAGAGAGAGAGAGAGAGAGAGAGAGAGAGAGAGAGAGAGAGATGTGTTATATAGATCAGAAGAGTGAGTATAGCCAGTCACATATCGGAATATAAAACATAAATATTCCGACTTGACAGATGAATTTACCCACATATAAAGAAAAAAAAACAGTAATGATAAATGAAATTTAAAAGAACGTAAAAAAGAAAAAAAATCCTGGAAAATAATCAATTATATTGTAAAGGAACGTAAAACATAAACACTGCGGTAACATCCAAGCGAAGAGTAGGTTTAACAGATAAGAAAAAAAATTGTTGTAACAAAGAAACAAAAATGAAAGAAATATCCTCTAGTGTGAACTTTTTTCTTCTTCTTCTTCTTCTTTTTGAAGTCGTCAGACAGACAGGCCACTGGTAGGTCTGAGATGGGGGAGGGGGGTTGGTTGTTGTTAAGGGGGGGTTAAGGGAAGGGGGGGGTTAGAAAGAGTCGAAAAGAGGGTGCCGACGACAAAGGGTGTTTGAAAGCGTAATAACGTAAAGGACGAGAGGGAGGGGGGAAGAAGATTAAGGGTGAAGTGGTGTTGGAAAGGAAAAGGAGAGAGAGAGAGACGAGAGAGAGAGAGAGAGAGAGAGAGAGAGAAGGGGGATGGGGGGGTTAGGTTCGGGGTTGGGTTGGGGGTGATGTAGAGACTTGGGGGAGCTTAAGTAAGTTCTTAGGTAGATGAAGCGTTCGTGGGTGTAATATCCCCTCTTCACATCACCCCCTCCCTCCAACTGTCTCTTCTTGGTTCTGACCTCTCCTCTCCCCCTTCCCCTCCCCTCCCCTCCCCCTCCCCCTCGCTCCCCCCTTCTTCCCCTTCCCTTCCCCTCTCCCTCTTCTTCGCAGCCAAGACCTTTTATTGGATGATAGACCGGCTTTATTAAGAGCAAGACCACAGTTGCACTAAGAGAGAGAATAAAAAAAAGCGAGCCAAGCAAGGAGTGAACCAGGCAATATGAGAGAGAGAGAGAGAGAGAGAGAGAGAGAGAGAGAGAGAGAGAGCAGTCAAACAAGAAAAACTCCAAGCCATTGTCGCAGCCTTAGAGAGAGAGAGAGAGAGAGAGAGAGAGAGAGGTTAAAAAAGTGATCGATCCGAGCAAGTAAGAATCTCAGACCAACAAAGCCATTTTTACGAGAGAGAGAGAGAGAGAGAGACAGAGAGAGTGAGCACCAAGCAGGCAAGCAAGCAAGCAAGGAATCCCAGGCAACCCAGCCATCTGCTAGATAAAGAAAGAGAAAGTAAAAACATAAAAAAAAAAGTAATCTGAGCAAGCAAGGAACCCCAGGCACAAAACCCCAAGCAACCCCTAGCAGGCAACCGAAACTCACAAACGGTCACGTCAGAGAGGAAGACTGAGAGAGAGAGAGAGAGAGAGAGAGAGAGAGAGAGAGAGAGAGAGAGAGAGAGACTTGAGGATTAAGTATATAAAGTTTGATGTGCACATTCTGAAAGGGAGAAATATGTACAAATGATATATTAAACTGTGCAATAAAAGCATTATATATATATATATATATATATATATATATATATATATATAGATATATATATATATATATATATATGTAATGAAAGGAGCCAGTAAAAACACCAACATGTAGAAAGTAAATACTGTATTTCAGAGACCATCTGTCTCTCTCTCTCTTCAGGCAGCTGGTCTCTGAAATATAGCATCTTTCTGCATTTTGGCGTTTTTTATGGGCTCCTTTCATCAGATGGAGTTCCGTTTAACAGATATATTTCACAGTCATATAAACTGAGGGGTACAGCATTTTGTTGAACATTGCGAAGCATTTATGGTAGTTTCACAGTGGGTCATATTCGACATAACCCTTGTGATTGTAAACTATAGACGTAAAGAACTAATAAAAGTGTTTGCTTCTATCATAAAAGGGAAGATCTGAGTAGGTATAGACTGCTTATGCAACGGTGGCAGTATGCACCCTCTGGCTACCTACAACTTTTTTTCTTTTTCCTTTTTTGCAGAAAAAAAAACTTTGATTTAAACATATTTCCTCAGCTCACATTCTGATTGTTTTCACTTAGATAATCCTTCATGTACCTGGTAGTCGGTCTATTCTTATGGTGGCTTTGATCACCTTTCCATGCACTGACCAGACCCAAGTGCAATGAGGCTTCCAGTCACATACTGATCAGACCTACGGTACAAAGCCAGCATTTCTTTTAAACCACTCGACGAGTCCAACATTCTAGCAAACTGTCACCCAATTACTGACTGGCCGGGATCACGTCAGAGCCTGGGGTATATTTTCCCCTAAGAATTTTATGACTTTGAAAGCTTAGTCATCGGGAAAGTTATTTGCGTTTACTGGTGAGCTGAAAGTATCGATTAGCTTCCCTGCGATGCGAATAAATGGTTTGGATTTTTGCCTGTCATTCTTATATATACTCGTATGTACAATATTTAATATTTTCTTTTGTTTATCAGTTTACTGTACATATCATATTTTATGCTTTCATTATCATTTATCTACATATGTCACTTATCACTTATGCATTTTGTTCGTGGATGGGGATAATGCTGTCAGTGCACCTCATGCGGTGCACTGTAGACATTGCATAAGGTTCTGTGCAGCACGCCCTCGGCCCCTAGCTGCATCCCCTTTCGTTCCTTTTACTGTTCCTCCTTTCTTATTCTCTTTCTTCCATCATCCTTTCCACTTTTTCGTAACAATTGATTCATAGTGCAACTGCGAGGTTTTCCTCCTTATACACCTTTCAAACCTTTTACAGTTGATTTCTGTTTCAACGCTGAATGACCTCATAGGTCCGAGTGCTTGGCCTTTGGCCTATATTCTTTGTCCAGCCATCAACCTGATGTTTTTCGTTTATTGCTGAGTCTTTATGCAGTGATGTATGGATCTCTACGATATCGTCAGCATTTTCCATTTATCGTTACTATTACTGGATATAGTATAATATGCTGATAGCTGATTGGTCAAATGGACTTTCTGTTTGTCACTGCGTCTAGACCAGAGGCCAAGTTTCGGATCCTGTCTGAGGCAGTTATTACCCTAGTTTAGTAAGTTTGTTATTAGATGATTATATATATAGTATATATGTATATATATATATATATATATATATATATATTATATATATATATATAGTATATATATATATATATAAATATATACATTATATATCTCCTCTTCAAATTTCTTTGCTCTTTTTTATTACGCTTTGTAGTGACAACGTAATCCTAAAAAAGAGCAAAGAATTTGAGAAGAGGAGAATGTGTCTATTACATATATATATATATAATATATATATATATATATATATATATATATATATATATATAATATGAATTTTTTATTACATCGCCGTGATTCATATAAATACGTCGAGCTACAAATGTCCTATATATCCAATTTGCTCCACCTCGGAATTAATATATTTTCATATATGTTAACCGAAGGGGAATTTTTTTATTGATAATAATTTATGTTTGCTATTTATTTCATTTATGTTTATATAATTATTTTTGTCCTTTGTGTTTTTATGCGTTTATAAAACTTCATATCCTCCGGTTAGTGATGTATTTCGCCTGATGTATAGAAAAAGAAATTATGATAATTTTAAAAATATCTGGCTTTACTGACTGTTGTACATTTTCTCCATTAAGTGGTATTGATTCCCTCTCGAAACTAATCCAGCGCGTGAATATTTAACTGTAACACTACTAAACGAAATGTCAGGCAGTATCAGATTATTTTAGACCAAAGAATTTTATCGGAGAAGGTCAGCTCTAATTGTCCCAGTCCAGGCTGTAGTAGTGACCCAGTTTCAAGAATGACTTCATCGAAAGAATATGGGATAAACACTTCCTCCCAAGTTGGGGTCCGAATGACCTCGCCGAGGCAAATTCAGTTTTAATAATGACGTAGTTTTTAGACAGACGAAGATCTGCTTGCTGGCGTTATGCTATTTTTTTTTGTAATCAGTCTTCCTCGCCATTACCCTGACTGCGACCCACCGCAGTCGACTGATCGTTCATTACAGTTTCACTTCTCGGGTCAGCAGACAAAGTGTGTTTAGAGGAACATGTGTAGATGCTTCTCTGTCGTATTTTGAGAGAGAGAGAGAGAGAGAGAGAGAGAGAGAGAGAGAGAGAGAGAGAGAGAGAGAGAGAGAGAGACCCCAAACCTGGGTATGATATAGTTCAACAACAAGAGAGTAATTAGGATAGCACAACACTCCAAGTAAACAAAACTAAATTAAGGGACGTCGCCACTAAGAATTGTTTGAACCAGCTCAGAAATGAAGGCCTTTTTTTTTTTGTCCTTCTAATTAGCTTGGAGCTTTTTCAAAGTTAATTTGGGTGGACTTAATGACATGCGTTTTATGCATTGGAGAATCCTGGGAATTGTGTTGCAATACGCCTGGGTTGTGTGTCCGCAAAAGGAGAGAGAGAGAGAGAGAGAGAGAGAGAGTATCCTTTGTCCAACACTTCTGTGTATGCGTGGTTGCACGACACTGAATATTGTATACAGTGCACAACTTTTCGTACAAGACACTTATGTATGTATGTATGTATGTATGTATGCATGCGTATGTTTTAGAGAATTTTGTGCATACAATATTTCCTTGGATTAGAATTCCCTCGTCAGTGTGTTTATGAGAGAGAGGGAGAGAGAGAGAGAAGAGTTTTTGTCGTACGTACAACATTCGAAGTAGTTCACCAACATATCGTTCGGTCGAACCAGATAATATTTATTGCAAAGTTTATATTCATTTAATTAAAACACTTGTATGCGTGATTATGGCTTGGGTTGATTGAAACAGGAAGACTATATATATATATATATATATATATATATATATAATATATATATATATATATATATATAATTATAAAGTCTGCTGGTCACTTTTCTTTTCACCAGATGCGATTGAGGAGAGAACTTGAGCAGTTAATTCGGGCATGATGGCGATTACATTCACGCACTGTATATGTGAAAATGATAGGTACAGCAAAATAGTGTGATGTATTATGCTAAATTCAGTATTTTATTTTAACTCCTTTAACTGTGTACTTGTGTATGTTTATGTGTGTGTGCGTTTGCTTGAGAAAGAGAAAGAATGTTATTTTAAAACCTGAATCTGTAGTTGTATGGTTGTATATGTGTGTGAGATTTTATATAATACTATATATATATATATATATATATAAATTTTATTTTAACGTCTTGATGTGTACTTATGCGTGTGTGTGTGTGTGTGCGTACTTGAGAGAGAGGGAGAGAGAAAGAAAGCAAGCAGCAGACGTTATAGAAAGGAAATCCCAAAGCACCGTGAATGCATGCAAATATAGTAGCTATGCCTGCCTGTGGGAAAAGCGGCGTGAAAAAGGGAGGAAAGGTGGGACACACAAAAAGTTGCTGTTCGCCAAAAAGAAGATCCGACGACGACGGGGCGGTGTGGTTCCAGGCAATGAGGAACTTTGGAGCTCGGTTTTGTTGCCTTGGAGGGGTGGCGGGGTGGTGATAGCCTGGTAGGTAGGGGGGATGGTAAGGACCAAAACAAAAAAAAGGGAAGAGAGAGAGAGAGAGCCTTGGCTAGGGGGGGGTGGGGGGGGGGGAGGGGACGGTGATACCCTGGTATATAGGGGGGATGGTAGGGACCAAAAGGGAGAATAGGAGAAGAGAGAGAGAGAGAGAATGAAAGAACGAAAGGGAGGTATGAAGCAAAGTGAGATAAAAGGAAATGCTGAAGAAACGTAGTAGATGGGGAGGAAAAAGGGGATGTTAAGCAATCAATGGATGAATAGAAGACACAAGAGAAGGATGTACACGGTGAGTGGGTAGAGACGATGAGAGAGAGAGAGAGAGAGAGAGAGAGGAGACAGAGAGAGAATTTGCGTACAAAGAAGTGACAGTTAACGATGTAAGTCATTTATTTTCTATATATATATATGTGTGTGTGTGTGTGTGTGTGTATATATATATATATATATATATATATATATATATATATATATATATATATGCTTATATATGTGAGATATATATACTCTTTATGCTATAAAAGGAGGATCAAAAATGATAAAGTATAACCTGTCCAAATCTTGCTATATTTTAATTTTTCAAGTAATGAATGTTGCAGCTATGCAACGCTTATCTAATTGATCATGAGTTTCCATTCTATGGAACCTGGAATTTGTCACGTACAATATATAGCAGCAAATGTTAGTTCAAAAGCCAGATGGTGGAGTCAGCGTTGATTAAACAAAGACAGGTAATTTAACATCGCAAAGGGCGCCTGGGATTCAGATATCATAGATAAAATCTTCCTTCAGCCAACGCTTGAGGAGATTAAGGAGAAATTATCAACTGGGGTGACCTAGCTAAACGGCTTACCTGTGGATAGATGTCTTGGTATGAATACCGCCTTTTCTGTAACTAATCTCATTCATTATCTACCTGAAGAGAGAGATAGTAGCCTCTGAAATATAGTACTTACTGTTTATACTTTGGCGTTTTTACGGGCTTCTCATATATATATGTAAATATATATTATATATATAAATATATAAATATATATGTTGATGTATGTACATTATATAATTATACACACATACATACCTACACAGAATATATACCCATTTTATTGATGTATGTATGCATGTATTTTTTATTTGTATGAGAGAGAGGTAGAAAGACGACCAACGCTTTATGTTTACGCTGCATATATGCAGCCTTGAATCGACATCATTCTATAAAGGTCCGTGCATGTGTCTATCTCACTTGTGTGCGGATAAACTAACAGTATTCACCAGCTCATAGAAAAATTCGAGGGTATCAAAGGATAAGCGCCTCCCCCCCCTTCCCCCTCCATCCCATTCCCCTTGCCATCAGGGCGAAAAGACAGAATGCGTTGTCTGGGAACGCCGAGGAAGATGAAGAGTTCCGGAGATTAAAAGTTTTAAAGGCAGGGAGGAAAGCCTGATTGATTGGTGGCCCAAGTTCATTCTCTGAATGAAAAAAAGAAAGTGTGGAAGGGGAGGAGGGCTTCGTGCCCATTGGCTGGACAGAGAGACCTTACCTTACCTTACAGACCTTACATCTTGTTCGGGTTGCCCCAGGTCCCTCAGTGTGAGGCACCTCTAATAAGTCTACCAGAGAGTTGCTAGTACATCTTCCGGTATATTTTGGCATCTTCCAATCTTGGATGGTCTGGGATGCAGTTTAGATATTTGTCGAGCTTATTCTTAAACACATCTACGCTCACTCCTGATATATTCCTCAGATGAGCTGGCAACGCATTGAATAGACGCTGCATTATCGATGCTGGTGAGTAGTGGATTAATGTCCTGTGTGCTTTCCTTATTTTTTCCTGGTATATTTTTGGGCACTATTAATCTACCTCTGCTTGCTCTTTCTGATATTTTTAGTTCCATGATATTTTCTGCTATTCCTTCTATCTGTTTTCCATGCCTGAATTATCATGTAGCGTTCTCTTCTCCTTTCCTTTTCAGACTATATAATATAATTTTAAGAATTGTAGTCTTTCCCAGTAGTCTAGGTCCCTAACTTCTTCTATTCTAGCTGTAAAGGACCTTTGTACACTCTCTATTTGTGCAATATCCTTTTGATAGTGTGGGTACCATATCATATTGCAATATTCAAGTGGACTACGAACATATGTTTTATAAAGCATAATCATGTGTTCAGCTTTTCTTGTTTTGAAGTGCCGTAACAACATTCCCATTTTTGCTTTACATTTTGCCAACAGAGTTGCTATTTGATCATTGCATAACATGTTTCCTATTCATCATCACACCAAGGTCTTTAACTGCTTCCTTATTTGTGATGGTCTCATTATTAGGTCCCTTATATGCATATAGCTTTCTTTCTCTGTCTCCATAATTTATTGATTCAAATTTATCAGAGTTAAAATACCATCCTATTTACCTCTGCCCAATCATATACTTTGTTAAGGTCTCTTTGTAGAGCGTTCCTATCTTCATCACAAGTAATTTCTCTACTATTATTGTGTCATCTGCGAAACTACTCACTACCGAACCTCCTAACATTATTGTCTATGTCTTCAATCATAATAACAAACAGTATTGCAGCTAACACCGTACCTTGCGGCACACCGGATATTACCTTGGCTTCATCCGATTTCTCGTCGTTTGCAATAACTATCTGTTTTCTGTTGTGTAAAAATTCTTTTAACCATCTTCCTACTTTATCCACGATATTGTGTTTTCTAATTTTCTTCGCTAATATATTATGGCTACTTTATCAAAAGCTTTTGCAAAGTCTAAATAAACCACATCTGTTTCATTTCCGCTTTCATATTTTTGAATATGTTTTCACGGTGGACTAACGTTGGGTTTGTGTACTTTTTTTTTCCGGGTACGAAACCATGTTGTCCCTTTATTAAACAAATTATTTTTTATTAAATGTTTCATAATATTTTTCTTCATTACCCTTTTCATACACTTTCATTATATGTGATGTTAGACTCACAGGCCTATAATTACTTGCCTCTAGTCTTGATCCACTTTTGAAAGTAGGGGTAATATACGCTAATTTGTGCTCATCATATATCTTGCCTGTATCTACACTTTTGTCTTAATAATATTGCAAGTGGCTTTGCGATAGAATGAACTACTTTCTTTAAACAAAATAGCAGGAATTCCATCAGGCCCTGCAGCA
Organism: Macrobrachium nipponense; assembly: GCF_015104395.2. Taxonomy (NCBI): domain Eukaryota; kingdom Metazoa; phylum Arthropoda; class Malacostraca; order Decapoda; family Palaemonidae; genus Macrobrachium; species Macrobrachium nipponense. Next base: position 54,831,069 of record NC_087220.1, read on the forward strand.
GCTCCATTTTTAATTTCATTAATAGCCTGCACAATATCAGCTTCATTAATATCTATGTCAGCGAAATATTCACTATTTTCATCCCTTACTTCTATATCATTATCTTCATTATCTATTCTAGGGGTGAATTCTCTCTTATATCGTTCTGCCAGTATGTTGCAAATTTCCTTTTTTTCATTCGTTAATCTCCCTCAATTCTCAGAGGGCCTATTTCTATTCTTCTTTTATTCATCTTCTTCGCATATGAGTATAATAGTTTGGGGTTTTGCTTGATATTTAATAGGGTTTTTTCTTCCAAGTCCCGTTTTTCATTTCTTTTGATTGTATAATCTTTTTTGTCTGCATTTTCTATCTTACTTTTTTAGTTCTATAACTTTCTCATGCATTTTTTCTTTTGCAAGACCTTTTTTCCACTTTCTGATTTTCTGGAACAAGATTCTTCTGTCTCCTTGGTATGCATGAATGATGTTTACTTTTCTTCTTCGGTATATATTTTTTCCACTATTATCTCCAATATTTTATATAATATCTCCGTATTTACCCTTATGTCATCACTTACGAAAATGTTATCCCAATCCTTCTTTGTTTAATTCTTCAATTAATTTCTGACCATTTTATATTTTTACTGTAGAAGTTGTATTTTCCATATCCTTCCCACTTTTTCATTTCTTGCTTATCTCATTTTCACTTGCTTTGGAATGAACTGTTAATTCTATGACATTATGGTCTGAAATACTCGCATTATAAACTATTATTTCTTTAACATAATCTCTCGTTCACAAATACTAGGTCTAAAGTATTTTCCTTTTCTTGTTGGCAGGTGATTTATTTGTTGAATGTTGTATTCTAGTAGCATATCTAATAGCTTTTCAAATTGCCTCTTATCTTCTGCACTACTATTACTCTCTTTTTTTATATGTATAGTACAACCACAATCTCCTATTCGTTCTTTCCATTCTACGAAAGGAAAGAAAAGTGAATCAGATAGGAGAATAGTCCAGTCCTTGTGATGTTTTCTACATATATCATCCACCAATTTTTCAATTATTAAGTCAAACTCTTTAGTATTACCGAGGTCTATATATTACTATGTTCATCAATTTTTCAGATTCAAATTCTACCGCTATTAGTTTTCATTCTTGGAGTTATATATTTCTCATATATTTTTTTTTTCCTTGTTTTTTTGTCTTTCCCATATATTGCGGTTCCCCCCTTGATTCCTATTTTTTTCTATCTGATCTATAAGTTTGGAAACCCTTTTATTTGATAATCATTCCCAGTCTCTTGGGAATACCACGTTTCACTTATAGATCAGAGAGAGAGAGAAGAAGAGAGAGAGAGAGCAGCTAGTTTATGTATGTGCTTGTAAAAAAAGGTAAAGGTTAATAAATTCAGAGAGAGAGGAGGATAGAGAGAGAGAGAGAAGAGAGAGGGAGAGAGAGAGAAAGGGGAGTAACATCCACTCATTGAGAAAATACATGATTTTGAAGTTTTAGAACGTTCTTTAAGAGGTTCTGTTTTGGAAAGTTACATACCATTATCAATATTAATTAAACTCTCTCTCCTCTCTCTCTCTCTCTCATCTCTCTCTCTCTCGCTCTCTCAAATCTATCTCTCTGTCATATTGATTACTTGAAATATTCATACCTCACGTGAGGACAGACTATTACAATATAATTCACGGGAATTATATCCACGGGCTTATAGCTTGAAGGGTATTTTATTTTTAGATGCATTAATGGTATTATTATTATTATTATTATTATTATTATTATTATTATTATTATTATTATGAAAGTAATAGGATATGTAACAATGTTTATTTAGTTTTCTCTCTATATTTATCTACGTAACTACTCATTTATTTATCTCTTTATTCCTTTATTAACCCATTTCTCTCTCTTTCAGGTACGATGTCACGAACGTCCGGATTATCGTAATTATTTGTAAGTAGAATTTATGGAAATAATTCCCGAATGAATGTACGTCTGCAGATAAAGAACGGGGATTATTCTGCTATACTATAATCACAGTCTGATTATGAAATGGGAATTATTTGTTGACGAAACATTTGTATTTTTCAATTAGAACTTTTTTAATAAAAGGTATAACGAATTTATTTTACTATTGTGCACGGAGCGTATATACATTCCTTGATAAACTAAAATATTCAGTGCGTTTGGTTGGAATGCAGTTAATCACTGATTATACAGAACTATGTTGTAATTACAGCCCTTGTCTGTTTTCATATATGAAGAATTTTCAGTGTAATTTGCTGTAGTAATTATGTGTTACAGTTACGCTTTCACTATTCACGGCGATTGTAATTACTGTCTTGCGTATTTTTAGATAACGTTGCAAAACAATTTGTAGTTATTTGTAATGGAATTTAGCATTTTATTGTTAAGTAGATGTATGACGTATTTCTTTATTTACTCGTTATTTGCATTTGAAGTAATAATGATAATAGTAATAATACGCAATTCTGAACAGCACATTTAAATAAGATATAGTTAACGCAATCCCATACGCCACGTGGAAATAGCGTATAGCGCACGCAAAGGTGTGTTCGTTCAGTACTAATGCTAATGCATCTCTACCCTTATATTAATATTGGATATTTTTTTCATTGTTTCCCTTTACTTCCTCTTACTTCTTCCCAATGAACACCCTATTCTTTGGATGCTTGAATTTCTAGTCATTGGCCCCTTTAGTGGGCTTGTTCCTTATGGATAGGGTACATCTTTTGAATAATAATAATAATAATAATAATAATAATAACAGACTCTCAGTGCCAAGAACAGGAATACCTTTGTATAAGGTCCACAATAATATATCAATGGTAGAATGTGATACGATATATTCTTGTGGACCTTATACAAAATTATTATTATTATTATTATTATTATTATTATTATTATTATTATTATTATTATTATTATTATTATAGTTATTATGTATAAGGTAAAAATATCGAAAATACAGTCTTATTCATTATAAGTTGAATACGCGAGTAGAAAAGTGGTGGTAATAATATGATGAATTGTTTTTGTTGTAACAACAGTAATGGGAGTGATGCTATTAACGCTTTATTTGAGAATGTTATGGATTGGACGGGCACGAAATGATGATAGTATCATTATAAATAGTTTGCAGACAGGAGACTATTAATAGTTGCATCCGTTGTTGATAAAGTAATAATAGTACCGATAATATTAGCAACAACACCAACATTGTGCGAGAGGGACATTTATTACGAAGGATAATAACAATAATAATAATAATAATAATAAATACTTTTAGTAGCTACATTTAGCGTTAATATATAATAGTAATAATATTAACAGTAACAAAAGCAACAGCAGAATTGTACAAGAGGGTCATTTATTACTAATAATTTAATAGTAATGATAATGATAGTGATAATGAATGTTTCGCCAACAGAAAAATGTTGGTAGTAACATTCGTTGTTGATTTAATAGCAGTAATAATATCAGTAAACAACAATAACAACAACAGCATTATACAGAAGGATCATATAATAATAATAATAATAATAATAATAATCCACAGACAACAAATTATTATCAGATGCAATCATTGTTGATACAATAGCAGTAATAACCATAATAGTAACAACAGCAACAGGACAGCACATTACACTACAGGGGGGACATTTCTTCCTAATAATTGTTAATAATCATACCAATAATAATAATAATAATTATTATTATTATTATTATTATTATTATATTTACCAAGGAGCAAATACTTCGTTAACAGTCATTATTAATACACCAGCTGTCATAACGATATTAGTATTAACAACAACAACAGCAGAAACAATAACAACAAGAGCATGGTGCACTCCACGGGAAACACTTAATATAATAATAATAATAATAATAGACATATTTCACTAACAATATTTAACAGGCAGTAAACAATTAATCAACAATCATTATTGATACAACAGCATTCATAATGGCAATAGTAACCACAACAGAAACTAGAACAAGAGCAACAACAACAGAACAGCATTGTAGGACACCACACGAGGGGGCAATTATTGTAATGGCCGTTTTCGTCGTGGTCGTGGTCTCTGTCCTGCCCAATATGCACTGAGCAGGGAGGGAGGGAGGGACAGCAGCACCTTTAAACACATCGATGATATACCCCCGCAACTGCCAAAAACAGGCACTATTGATTCCGCCTTTAAAGTTAGATAACGAACCTGGGCTTTAACGGCATGCAAATCGAGCCAGAGGCTGCTACTGCTGTTGCCTTTTTTTTGTTTGAAATAAAAATTAAACTTCTGTTTGTTTATGCTTTTTTTTATATATATCTTTCTTTGTTTATTTGATTCAGAGGTTACAATTGAATTGTTATTTTGTTTATGGTTGGTGGTCGGTTATGTTATTATGCTTATATACTTTTAGTCGTAAACAGAATTGTGTGTATATATATGTGTGTGTGTGTGCATTTATATATGTATAAGTATGTGCACATGTATACATGTATGCGTATTTGTGTGTGAAATCCAGGAAGGTGTGTTTGGTATATTACGCCCGTACATTTCATGTTAACATAGCTGTGAATTATATATATATATATATATATATATATATATATATATATATATATATATATATGTGTGTGTTGTGCTGTGTCTGTGTGTGTGTGTGTCGTGTGTGTGTGTGTGTGTATTTCGCGACGAGACATTGATGAAGTAAATTGATGACTATCCGTTGATTGATAGCGCTTCGATCTATTGATTGATACCGTTTGGATCTGGTGATTGATAGCGCTCGGAAGTATTTATGAGATATCAATGTTCTCTGCTTACTAATCCCATCAATGATTTGTTTGCGGGGTTATTGATGGTCTGTCCCTTTTTTTTTTTTTTTTTTTTTTGTTTTTTTTTTTTTTTTTTTTTTTTTTTTTTTTTTTGCTGAATTATTTTTATATGTTCGAGATTTTGTTTTGCCGTTGTTTGCGTTGAGCGTGTTTTTGTCATGCGCTTATTTGTGTAAGGTTGTTTTGTCGACAATTTATTTGATGCTTTGTTCCTCCTCTCTCTCTCGATTCTACTCTCTGCCTCTCTCCAAGGTCTTTCTCTCCTCTAGCTCTTCTATATATATATATATATATATATATATATATATATATATAATATGCATTTTGTTTTTTAATTATATATCGAAAAATGTATGAACACAAACGGACATGAACTCGTAGTAAGGGCAGAAATGACATAACAGCAATATCATTAGTTGCTGGAATACTTTTGAATAGTGAGATTGAATACAACCCCAAAAGTCAGCACACATATACAGACAAAAAAAATTATAAAGTCACATATACCATCACTAGTTATCAGCAGTAGAGTTGTAGTAGTTTAAAAAAAAAAAAAAAAAACTCACTAAACTTCTCCCTCGCCTCCTTTGAAACACACCGCCATAAATATAACTTAAAAAAACGAAAACCATTAACCAGATTCCTTATCTCTCGGCCGTCTCTGATGAGACCTCGTGTTTATCTCCGTATCTTCTACCTGGGCCGCTCATTATCACTCCTGCAGAACCCGCGGTGCGCGGGATCCTCTGATATATATCATCTGTGAACTGAAAGGCTGGGGGGGGGGGGGGGGGGGGGGGGGGGGGGTGGGGGGGGGGGGGGGGGGGGGGGTGGGGGGGGGGGGGGGGGGGGGGGGGGGGGGGGGGGGGGGGGGGGGGGGGGGGGGGGGGGGGGGGGGGGGGGGGGGGGGGGGGGGGGAAGACGGGCAAGGGGGGGTAATTAGTTTGTTGTTTGTTGTTCATAGTGAGGCTACGGAGTTCAAGACGGAGGGATATGAGAAGAGGACCTTGAATGAAGATCCACAGCTTTAAAAAAATAGATTGTTCAACAGGATAGAGTATCGATTGAATATAATGCCACCTCCTTCAGTTAGGGAGTGCACCACTGAATAGAATTCCACAGAGTAGAGGTCAACAGAAGGGAATCCCACAGAATTTCACAGAATGGAATGTAACAGATTCGAATTCGGTAGAACGCAACAGAACTGAATTCCACAGACGAGTGCAACAGAATTGAATTCTACAGAATTTCCACATTGTAGTGCAACAGAATTTAATCCCACAGAATAAAGTATAACAGAAGGAAATTCCACAGAAAAGATTGCAACAGAATGAAATCCCCAGAGAATAAATTGCCTCTTATGTGAAGAAATTACAGATCTGAGGGAAGTAGGCTAAAACTAATCCACATAACAACAATTAATACTCATTTATAGCTACATTTGACCATTAAATTGGATTAATAGAAAAAGATAAACCAATACACCAGGAAAGGAAAGTATGTGGGTGTACTCTCAAACCTTCAAACTCGATTGAAACCCCCAAACTCCACTCAAACGCCTGAACTCCTTTCAAACCCATAAACTCCGCTCTAACTCCGAAACTCCATTCAGACAAGTAAACTCCACTTAAGCTCCTCCTCACCACTGTGACGTCACAGCAACAAAGATCGACGAGACGGTAAAACAGAACTTAAACGATCGCTAATTAAAGTTCTCGTAAAATAAGAGGGCAGAAATCCTTTACTAATTGGGTTCGAAAATCCTAACCATATGTTTGAGCATTCTCTGCCTGTAGGGATGCAGTGGTGAGTAATAGTTGGGTCTGCCCCGGCTTTACTTTATTACTGAATTTAATTTCGCTCTGCCATTAGAGCTGATATATGCTAGTGGTTTTCACCGCGTCTTTAATTATGAAATATCTCGAGAGCGGTTGAACGGATTTGAATGATTCTCATTGAACATGGACAGCCCTCTCTCTATGTAATATGTCGGTGAAGAATTTATGTCACTCTGTATTTTTGAACTTGTGGTTAATGCATACAAATGAAACCTGGCTCTCCTGCTCTATACGGTTTCCAGACATGATAGTTCCTCTGAGGACGAGTGGTTTGCGTGCTTGCCTACCGATTTGGTAGCCCTAGTTCGCCTCCGGCTCTGCCAACGTGAAATCAAAGGCATTTATTTCTGGTGATTAGAAATTAATTTCTTAATAATAGTGTAGTTCGGATCTCTAAATAAACTGTAGGTCCCGCTGCTAGGTAACCAATTGGTTCCTAGCCACGTAAAAATACCTAATCCTTTGGGCCAGCCTTAGGAGAGTTGTTAATCATATCAGTGGTCTGGTTAAACTAAGATAAACTTAACTTTTTTCCCCAGATATGATGTTAAACATCAGTACGTTTCTGTGTCACCTGGTGGTGAGTGCTGTTGCTCACCTTAAATATACATCAGAATATCCTCACTTCTTTCTCCATTTGGATTTGGGCTTCGTAGTGGCAAGCGTTTGCAAAGTGTGAAGAAATCGAGAGGTTAAAGAGGGCTGTGTGGTTATCAAGATTGACACATATCTCTCACTTTTGAAGGAGACGGCATTTGCAAAAATCCGCCCAGGAAATTGATTTTCGTCCTCTGTGAGAATCAGTTTCTATCTGTTCCTCTGTCAGTCCATCCCTTTGATCTTGAAGTTCTTCACTTACTCATTTCCCCCTGGTTTTACGTTTTATGACGTTCGTATTCATTCCCATCGTCACTGCTACGACAGTAAATGTAATCGACCAGTCAGTAAATTCTCTCAAAAGAAACTTCAAGAATCCCGAAGGCGAATCTAACGCATCCCGTGGGATATTATCAAAACAAAGTATTAGACTGAAACGTTTCTCTCTCTCTCTCTCTCTCTCTCTCTCTCTCTCTCTCTCTCTCTCTCTCTCTCTCTCTCTCTCTCTCTCTCTCTCTCCAGGAGCTACGGCAGCAGCAGCAAGTCAGGCGAATATACCTCAACTGGCAACCGTGCAGTCGTTGCACGAATTACCAGCAACAATGCTCGGGCTTTGCAACCCATCTATTTGCGATAATGTTCCTTCTCTTCCATTTTGCGTTTTATTTATAAAACGTAACCACGCACGCACTTGCACGTTATCGTGGAATTTGCAAACGTGCTTGCATGTTTGCATACGTTGTATTTACGTGTGGACTCTTCACTCGAGCTCAATGTATGTATGTATGTATGTATGTATATATATATATATATATATATATATATATATATATATATATATATATATATATATATATAATGTGTGTTGGTGTTCTTTCGTGTCTTTACCGAAAAAATGGCCAAAATAAAATAAGGTATTATATTTTTGGATTTTTATATTATTATTATTATTATTATTATTATTATTATTATTATTATTATTAAAAAACTTAGCAGGTTGGTATGTCATACATAAACATACTACAAATGCCCTTTGCGAATGATATATACTGATTTGTAATGGATATTTCTGCTCATTTATTTGATGTTTTTTTTATCTCTTTTAGTATTTCTGTTAAAATCATCAGTGGTTTTATTCGCACTGTGTATATGTAATTTTTCCATGAATATGCCAGTGCTGTATAGATGTCAGTGTTCAGCCCCAGTTACAGTAGGCCTAAGTTGTTCCCGCGCGAACTATTTTAAATAGGCCTATCGCCATAGGCCTATTTCCGTGTGGGGAACCGTGATAACATTGAAAAAAAAAAAATTTTTTTATGTAGCGGTTGTTTGTGGAAAGTGGTTGGCAGTAAAAAAAAGAAAAAAAAAGAAGGTTTTTTGCAATTTTGTTATGTGTAATGATTCTATTCAGGGACGCCATGTTAATTTGTGTCATGGTTATATGTTTCTGATGTTTTTTTTTCAGTGATGGAATTAAAAATGAATGGGTTTTGTTTGGTCTTTTTTTTTTTATCACAGTCGTTTTGCAATTTTCTCTTACGGTTTTAATTGGGCTGAAGTTTTGAATACAGCATAAAGTTCTCGCAGTATAGTTGACCTTGTGTTATATATGGTATATATATATATATATATATATATATATATATATATATATATAATATATATATATATATATTATATATATGTGTGTGTGTGTGTGTCTTTTTCAGAGTTTGTTATGTAATTTAATTAGATTGAAGATTAAATGAAGCGTAACCTAGTTTGCTCTCTCTCTCTCTCTCTCTCATTTACATACTAGTATGTTAAGGTTTTATTTTTTATTGTCATTGATGTGTATTTAAAGAGAACGAAAGTTTCGTGCTGTTTGTCAAAATAAAAGTGGAGTGGCACATTTCTAAATAGAATTATCATATACGAGGTTATTGGATTCCTTTATTCTTATAAATGGAAGTTTTTTTTAATATGCCTACTTTCAAGTATAGGTATAATGTCATAATATGTTCGTGATTAGTACAGAATTGTACAGTATACCCATTAGGTGTACATAGAATGATACATAAGGCTAAGATCTGGATTTGTAGATGCGTCAAGCTACCAGTATCTGAAAAAATAAAACCATAAGTATTTTAAACCATAAAAGAATATAAAACCGTGATTATGAGCAACACAAACATTGTGAATAAATAACAAACATTTAATTAATAATAAAAATCAGTTGAAGAGAATAAAAAAAAGGGTACGATAAAAAAAAAAACAAAAAACGAGCAATTGAGGAAGTATTTGACTCTTGGCTCCTGAGGCATGATCTTGCATAGCGGTCTTCCTTTTTATTTTTTTGCCCCTCTCTTCTCCCTCTTATTATCTTCCATCCCCCTCTCCCCTCCCCTCCCCACCGACACTTCCCTCCCCTCCCCAATCGCCTCCTGTCTCGTACAGCCTGGAATGTAGGTTAGGAATAGCAGTAAAACCGTCGGGGTTCGGATTCCCGTTCTTAGATGACACGGGTCCGGTTTTGTTTTGTTCTTTTTTTTTTGTTTTTTTTTCATTTTTTGTTTCCTGTTTTTTAGTGGTTTTGTGCGTGGTCTTTATTTGGAAGCTGTTTTTTTTATATATTTTCTTTAGAGTTCTAGAATTTTTATAGTTTGGAAGGACCATTTTATACAATACACACACATATATACTTATATAGTGTGTATACGTATTAACTACAAAGTATATTATAAGTTCATACTGTGTGTATATATATAATATAGTATTTATAATAGTATATTACTACCTATAATATAGTAAGATTATTAAATAATATATACATATATGATGCGGACGGTGCTTTTAACACCCATTGTGCCCCTGTTGGCCCAAGCATTAAAACAGGTAGCTGATTGTCATTTTTTATTTCCTCTTACTTTCTTTTAAATTCATTATTATAGCCGCTTTTTATCGTATATTTTATTGTTAACAAAGTTTTTCATCCCATCCTTTGTCATGTTAAATTTGCATGATTTATTTTGCTTTTACTTCGTAAAATGAAATTAAATTTAGAGATTGAATGCTGTATCGCTTATTTCATTGTCTTTGAAAGTCGCATGATTACCGTTTTTTAATATCTCGGATTTCGGTAGTATCACTGGTACACATTTTGATTTGTGATAGACTTTTGTGGTTACATGCTTAAATAACACAATTCTTGATTTGTATTTGAACCAGGGTTAACACTTTTAAAAATAGATGTGGCCATTTATGACATAGTGAGTATAAGCATGATTGTTTTTCTTATATTCAGAACCGCTCCCTGTCCCACGGAATATCAAATTCATGTCCCATATTGTTATTATAAGAGAACCCCGCCAGGATCATTATGTATTATTTTCAAAGTACCGGTAATGTTTTTAATATTTTAATTTCCTAGTTTGTTGCGTAACAGCAGTGCCGTAAATAATATCAGAACCTCCTGAAATAGCTTTGTGGGGGAACCCCTTTTTTATGATTTTACTGTCTTATTTAGTACGTAATCATTAACTATTATCGAAGGTTTTCATACGTTATGACACATAGCAGAACCGTAATGGTGTAATTAATAACAGAAGTCTCCCCCTCCCTCTCCTCCCCCCTCCCCTCTCCTCCCCCTCCCTTCTGTAAGAAGTGTTATATCAGAAAGACACCTCCTCCCCCAAAAAAATAAATATTTATATATTTTATTCCAGGAACACATTATATATTTCACCCACCTTCGACTGAAGTAGAGCGGTATGTTATCAAAGTCGTTGACACGAATAATAATAAAAAAAAAAAACGAAGAAAGCTTAAATGTATTTAATCTTCACGGGGGACTATTTTTCACTCGTGATGGACAGAGCGCATTGCATCGCTCAGTTGCATAAATCATCGTTCACCGCCGGCCGGACTCCTACGGGATGGAATGTAATATACTTCTTTTTTTCTTTTGTCTCATTTTTTATAATAAAATGTTTCTCGTGTACAGCTACCCCGAGCACTCACCTTATCTTTGAAATAGCTGTTAATGTAGTTTTTTTTTTCTTTTTTTACCTGGACGTAGTTTTTTCTCTTTCGTAAAATATTTACCATCATTATGACAGTACGGTTGCCTTCGTGGTATTTTTTAAATACTTTTGCTTACTAATAATACTTGCAAATATTTCACCATTCATCATGAAGGGATCATTTTATTCACTTTCACTCCAGTGAAAGTCACATTGTCTGTTGAAATTGCCTTCTCTCTCTCTCTCTCTCTCTCTCTCTCTCTCTCTCTCTCTCTCTCTCTGATTGTATCAACGCTCGAGGCAAGCCTATGCATATAATACCCGCTGCATTTTAAATAAATGCTGTCATCATATGTTTGAAGTTTTCATCATCTCTTTAAGTCATTCCATTTTTCTATTGCAATAATGGTATTAGGTAAATCTGCCGCTGTCATTTAATGATCGGGCAGTTTCATAACTCATGATGTTTGATATCAATGTTTCCTCTTTCTTCTTTACCCTTTTCTTGCTGCTCATCCAGTATCATTGCACTTAAAATTCCTTATGAATATCTATCGTCATATTGTAAAATGTCAGTTAGAACTCCGTACCAATATTTGTTATTATACGAGCTTGATGGCGCGCGCGCTACGCTGCACTGGAACTCGGGGCTGCCTGTCACGTCTCTCCTACCCTCCCAATCCCCTACCTACCCCGCCTCCACCCGGGGCGGACGAACGAATTTGCAGAAGGAAGGTGGGTATGTTGTTTCCTACTTCCCGATCCCCTACCTACCCCACCCTCACCCGGAGCGGACAAACAAGAGGGATCCACTCCGATATTATTATTATGGATAGATGGTAAAATGTCTGTTCATGTTTTCTTTATATCCGACCTTTATAAGGTTACAATATATTTCTGAACACTGCCATTCATAATGTATAAAGCTTCTATATGTCCAGTTATAGCAATTCGAGGAATCAATATTGTAAGAAGGCAACAAAGTTATTCGGCTTATTTAATGTAACTTTTTTTTTCTCAAGAATTGATTCATTCTGAGTTTGAAGGGTTCTGTTATTTCAAACAAATAAATAAATATAATATATATATATATATATATATATATATATATATATATATATATAATGTGTTTTTGTGTGTCTGTGTCTGTGTGCGTGTGTGAACATCCTATGGTCATCAGTTTATGAACACACACACACCCACACACACACAGACACACTCCTGTGTGTCTTAAGGGCATTTTATTCATCACATGACGTGCTTGTGATTCTCTCTCTCTCTCTCTCTCTCTCTCTCTCTCTCTCTCTCTCTCTCTCTCTCTCTCTTTCAGCGCATTTTATTTGAAATAAAGCTGATGCTTCTGTGAGGATAGATTTTATAATTATTTTTTTTTTCATGGATGGCGGGCAGAGAAAACTTTGCTATATTGTAAACAATGAATCTTTATGTAATATCTCTCGGCAATATTCACGAGATTGTATTAGCGTATATTTATCTGTTTTTCTTCGTTATGATTAAATTTTTCAAGGTTGGTTGTATGTATCTTATGTCTACCTTTATTGTTTATATACTTATATATTTCTTTTTTACGGCGTTCATATTGCTTTTTTAACCAGTTTTCCATACGTAACCTGCACTAGAGTTAGATCTATAATTTGTCGTATTTGAGTAACTTCTTAGTGTTATGTTTTAAGTATTTTTTCATTGGTAACGTAATTCCCCTTTATAGATTCGCAGCCAGTATTTGAAATCGTAAATATAAGGTCACAATAATTTAAATCGAAAACTATTGAGTTTGAGGTTCAGCATTTCCAGTGAAGAGCGAGAGATAAAATAAAGTTAGCATATTCAGCGAAAAGCTTTAATTTTTTTTTTAAAGTGTAGGAAATACGGTTAGTATTTTCAGGAATGAGGTATAAACCCCCTTTTTATGGTTGGTAAAGGAAGATAGAAAAATTTAGCATATTCAACGAAAACAATGAAGCTTTTAATAAACATTGCTGGAGAAATGGTTTGCATTTTCATGAATAAGTTAGGAAAAATTTTTTTTAGTGTTAATGGAGAGAGAGAGAGAGAGAGAGAGAGAGAGAGAGAGAGAGAGAGAGAGAGAGAGAGAGAGAGAGAGAGCTAGTACATTCTACCAAAATAAAGTGAGAATTTTTTTTAGTGAGAGAAGTTAGAAAAATTTTTATTTTCATCGAATAGTTCAAAGTAAAAGCAACTTTATTTTAAGTAAAGGGCAGCCTGAAATAAAAGGTTATAAACTTCGTCGGAAAATGTGAACAAATGTTAATTGAGAGAAATTATACCTCTCGAGAAATAAAGTTATAATTACAAAAAATTACAAAATATCTGCGAGAGAAAAGAAATTCCTCATCATTTTATAAAGTCAGCGTTTTTAGAGAGGGGGAAAACCCTCTTTTATGTTCTTATACGTAGAATTGTCAGTATATTCCTAATTCGAAAATGTGAGATGGCTTCCCTATGAATTTATAATTCAATTTCAATGAGGAAAAATGTAATATGTAAGAATTTGTAAATTGTTTATGATCTAATTTCACGGAAGGTGAAATATTTTATAAAACGTATAAAATTCAGTGCATTATTTAGAATAATATGATGGCGAAATATAAAATTGACTCCATATTTATTTATGTCACCATTTCCAGCGAGGAAAAACTAATATTTCATAATGACATTATAGGATAAGTATATTATTCATAATCTAGGAAAATATGAAGTGAATTCCTCACGACTTATAAAAGTCATTATTTAGAATAATAAAAAGAAATTCCGTATTACATGCTTTTGTTTTCTTTAGAATGCAGATATGAAATCACACAAAAGGCAGTGGAGTGAAGATAAGATATTACCTTGACAGAAATAGGCAGCAAGATTTATGGGAAATTCTTTATATAGTCAGTAAGAATTTCATTGTGAAGTCAGGTAATCACCTTAGTTATGGGATGTCTTCTGTATGTTTTGTAAGTTCATAATCAGGACGACATTTTCTGTTGTGTGATTTGTGACCTCGAAATATCAACTGGTACAGTTATTATTTCAGATTTGGGAATTTCCTTGCTGTCGTCTTTATTCCCCTAATCACTTGTAGAGTTACTGTATAAGGAATCACACTTGTCTTATCCAGATTTATCTAAACTTCAGTATGTGCTTATAGTCTGCTTCTTTTCAAGAGTCATGTTTAGTGCAACCGCCTTCGTCTTTGGCTCTATATAAAAAAAAAAAAAATTCTCAACAAGTGAATAATAATGGTATTGTGTATATTAAGTGTATCCATTATTATATTATTATTATTATTATTATTATTATTATTATTATTATTATTATTAGTTGGGGTGTTGTAAACATACAACCAGTCTTACTGAGTAAGACCTGTATGTATGTATGTATTTTTTATTATTATTATTATTATTATTATTATTATTATTATTATTATTATTATTATTGGTGTTGCTGTTGTTGTTGTAAACATACAACCAGTCTCACTTAATAAGTAAGACCTGTATCTATTATTGTTATTATTAATGTAGGCGTCGACGGTAACGTAATATGAAGATGATAAATGGCCATCTTCGTCCACGTTATTGAGTCTCTCTCTCTCTCTCTCTCTCTCTTTAATATTCAGTTGAAGACAAAAAGGTTTCCTTGTGTCAAAGAAAGAAAATATACCGATAGGAATTTTATGATTTTGCGCCATTTTCTCTTTCAGTCTCATTTAATGCATTTATAAACGCAGCCTATTTTTTTTTATTATTATTATTTTGTGTTGTAACTGGAATGATAAAAAAAAAGACATGATCTCGTTTTCGACATAGGAATGAAATCGTCATTACATGAATTAATAGGTTTTAATTTCGGCTCTAATTGGCTGCGCGTTGTAGCCCTCCCTCTCTCTCTCTCTCTCTCTCTCTCTCTCTCTCTCTCTCTCTCATCTCTCTCTCTCTCTCTCTAGCGCATTTTATTTGAATAAAGCTGATGCTTTCTGTGAGAATAGATCTTATAATTATTTTTTTTTTTTTCAATGCGGGCAGAGAAAACTTTGCTATATTGTAAACAATGAATCTTTATGTAATATCTCTCGGCAATAATTCCACGAGATTGTATTTAGCGTATATTTATCTGTTTCAATCTCTCTCTCTCTCTCTCTCTCTCTCTCTCTCTCTCTCTCTCTCTCTCTCTCTGCATTTATACGTTTCTTGTGTGTTTATTTCATTCGTCCATTCATTCTGCTTTTATCCATGATTATATTTATATTAAAACGATTATTAATAATATTATTAGGAGCAATAATAATAATAATAATAATAAATAATAACGACGTATGGTTAGTTGGTATTCATGTTTATATATCATTATTCACTGTGTGGAACGCTGAGTGGTTGTTATCTATGGTATTTAACAAGATTTTTTCCCCCTTTACATTTTTGATGGAGAGATTATAGTCATGTTTCCCTGACTATTGATTATTCATTATTCATTTTTATTCCCTCTTGAAGCGACGACGCACCTGATGTATGCATGTATGCGTAACTGATTTTGGCACTTTCGTAGGTTTTTCATTCCCCTACTGATTGTTCGAGTTTGGCTTATTCCTTCTTGTTAATAATCAGTCATTATTTTAAACCCTTTCCTCTCCCTTTTTCATACTGGTCCCCCCTAGACACACACACACACACACTTTTTTGTTTGAACACCAGTCATTCTTAATTCAAAAATTTTATTCTTTGTCTGAAAAAATGGCTTCCTTACAACACCTCTCCCCGGTAACCCCCTCCCCATCCTCACCCGTCACCCCTTTCCCTGTCTCAGCATCTCCATCAAGATTTTTTTTTTTTTTTAATTTTTCTTTCTTGGGGAAGTATCTTTTTCTTTGTTTGCGTATGTATATAATTTTTTTTTTATTGCGGCGCGCATGTTGGTAAAAGGGTAGTTGGGATAGCCCGGATGAGTTTTTAATGATGCCTTGCGTGCATTATTTTTTTTTCCTTCGAAGAACTTTTTATTATTTGCTGTATAAAGGAGGTTATAGCAGCGGAGGAATAATTTTTTCTTTAGATTTGCAGTTGGATCACAGTTTTATTTTTTTATAATACAAGATAATGTATTTTTTTTTAATACAAGATATTGGATGTGTTTCAGTCATAATAAAGTGGTTATATTCTGACCTTTCAGTTCTTTTTATGATGCAGAAAATTTTCATTTTTCCCTTTGAATGACTTAATGGTCTTTTTATACGGATTAAAATTATTTTGTAAAAACAAAATCTGTCAAAATGAACGCATGTTAGGGTATATTGATAAACAAACTGTTATGTATAGATAGAAATTAGGTAGCTAAATACTCTCTCTCTCTCTCTCTCTCTCTCTCTCTCTCTCTCTCTCTCTCTCTCTCTCTCTCTCTCAAAGAAAGCCAGACAGAATCATTAGGACACTGAATGAACAGTAAAACCTGCTCCTTGAGATAAGTGAGCACACGATGTCTCCTCTTAGGATGGACTAAGAAAAGTCTTTGAGACATCCTAATCCTTGTAACTCCCTGTAACTCTCTCCTTCCTGTTCCAATCAAGTCTTCGTGTGTGACGTTGCGATCCCCATCACCTTCTTCCTGTAGCTAAGGGGATAATTATATATCTATGGAGAAAGACTGTATATAAATTAATTGAATTGAGTTGATGAAAATTAATTTTTGCCATATTTCTTTGCAAACAATAAACGCCATTTTATTTCCCTCATATATATATATATATATATATATATATATATATATATATATATATATATATATATATCGGCGATAAAAAGAAATGATTAATTTCTGACCAAAAATAAAAGTTTATGTTTCCCTTCCCAAAAATAGACGGTAATTTTGTTTAACGAATTAGTACGTTTTAGTCATCCAGAACACAATAAAGAAAATATGTAAATACACTTTTTCTGTCACGATAATGCACTCTACAGTCTAAAAAAAATGAATTTCTATGTCAAATGGATACTTCCCTTCCGTTAATATAGTGTTCACCTCCGTCCAAAAGAATGCACTGTCTTGTCCAGACAAATATGCTTCTGACTGCAAGTATATCTGTATAAATGCACGGTCCTTTCTGTCGAAATTGATACACGGTCTCCAGAGTTCAAAGAAATACGTTGTATCTGCTGTCCAAATAAATACATTGTATCTTCTGTCCAAATAGAAACACTGTCTTCACTATCTGAATAAATATACTGTCTCCTCTGTCTAAATCAGTCATCCTCAACCGGGGTTCCGCGGAGCCTTAGGGTTCCGTGGGATTTCATGTTTTTTTATAATTACTTGTTATTTATAAGTATATATTTCTCTTCGTTAAACATGCCATGAGAAATCGTAGTCCTATAATTTATTTTATCGTAACATCGTGCGAGATTTTTTTCCTCTGTTTTACTAAAGGTAATTATTACAAATGCTATATATATATATATATATATATACTATATATATATATATATACTATATATAGATATATATATATATATATTACTCACTATCCAGATCTGTTCCACACAGTGTATGTACTGTCCTCAGGGGTTCCTCAAAGTGCCAAAGGTTGGGAACCACTGGTCTGAATAATTACAGTCTCCTCTGTCTGAACGACTACAAAGTCTCTTCTGTCTAAATAAATACACTGTCTCCACTGGCTACATAAATACACTGTCTCCACTGGCTAAATAAATGCACGGGGCTACATAAATACACTGTCTCCACTGGCTACATAAATACACTGTCTCCACTGTCTGAATGACTAGTCTCACTGCAAAATTATCTGTCTCCCACTGGTATGAAATGAACTACACTGTCTCCATCTGTCTGAGTGGCTAACTGTCACCCTGTCTAAAATAAAGTACACGCTCCCACGTCTGAATGACTACACTCTCCCTGTCTAAATAAAGACTGGTCTCCATGGCTAAATAAATGCATGCTACATAAATCCCTGTCTCCACTGCTACAAATAAATACACTGTCTCCACTGTCGAATGACTACACATCCACTGGATAAATTAATACACCCTGTCTACTGTCTGAATGACTACACTGTCTCATCTGTCTGAGTGGCTACACTGTCTCCCTGTCTAAATAAATACACTGTCTCCACTGGCTAAATAAATACACTGTCTCCACTGGCTAAATAAATACTCTGTCTCATCTGTCCAAATAACGCTCGATGCAAATCTCTCGCTGTCTCGGGAGAATACGGGATGAGGTATTAGAGGCGCTCGTGGTGTGACAGGTGCCTTTTATCTCGTTTTATTTTGTCAGCGAAGAAGAAGAAGAAGAAGAAGAAGAAGAAGAAGAAGAAGAAGAAGGGAGGAGGCATCTTCAAATTCTCTTCCATCCAAACATCTCCCAATGACTCTTTTAAAAGCGTCTTTCGAAAGTGTTTTTGAAAGACTCTCTCTCTCTCTCAAAGAAGTGGAAGACCGGAGGAATGCACTAAACGCGAAGTGAAGAGGAGTGAATGAGAGGTTGCAGAACAATGTCTTTGTTTTAGTGCATTTTTTGGTGGGGTGGGTGGGTGGGTTGGGGGGGGGAGGGGCTTCCAAAATAATGCTTTGTTGTGAGTGTGTGTGTGTGTGTTTTTATGTATATATATATATATATATATATATATATATTATATATATATATATTGTTATGAACCACTGTTGGGTTAATCAGGTTCTTTAAAAAAATAAGTATGAAAAATAAATGAAAAAAAAATTATCAGGACTGAAAATCTGGCAGCAATTGAGACAGTCAAAGGAGGACGAAACAAGTAATACGAAACAGAGACCCTTAAGACTAATTATTATATATAAAATGTACATTGTTTGAATTAAATATTTACAATAAAGGCACCAGTGGCAAATCAAAAACCATTAAGCAAAAATAACCACATTTAATCTGAATATTATCAGAAAAAGGCAAATATCAAAAGGCAATATTCGAACAATCAGTATAACAATCATTAACAAAATGAATAGTCAGTACATCAAATAACCAAAATTAAACATTCCATGCAAGCAGGGGGAAAAAATAATTACTTTACTACAGGATCTGTATAATGCAATCACAATTAATACAGTAACCTTAATACGAGCAGTTATCAAATAGTTAGCAAGTTACAACTATAGAAACAAATTAATAATGGACCATAAAAATCAAAAGCAGGGTTAACAAATTATGCCATAATTACACAGTTTCAATTTCATAATTACCTTAAGCATTAATATCAAAACACTGGGGAAAACCTAAGGCACTAAAGCCTTATGCATTAAATGCTACAGGACACTCAACACCCAGGAAACCGTGGCAACTTGCAGAGATAACACCCCGAGACCCACTAAGAATACCTCCTGAAGAAATTTCACCCAGCCGAAGCTGTACACACAACACAGATGAAGCTGCCCTTCAGGAGAACACAGACGAAACTGCCCTTCATGAGAACAGACGAAGCTGCAACTCTGAAGCCGTGCCTCAACATGACGCAGACGAAGCTGCTAACCCAGACAAAACTGGCTCTGCCGAAACATCTTTATGCTCGTCCTTAACCCAGCAGGTCCCGAGTCTTAACCAAATAGCCATTAAGGACTCCAACCGTGACTGCAAGGAAACCCATGCTGCTTACAAACCTGCTCAGGTCTCTGTACCTTACTGACTGAAGCAGTCAGACACGGGCTGTCGGACGTTACCTTACCTCCACCTCTTTTCTACCAAATAAACAAGAGAAACGACCCTCACGACGGAAACAACCCGAAACAACAGTTTTCGATCGTCCGAAAACACACAAAAAAACAATACAAGAGGTGCTTAACACCCTTACCACCTCATCACCTTAAAAAAAAATGAATTTTTTATTTTTATCCTGTAATTACTCTCTCCTCCAATGTCGCCGCAAAACAGCCAAACCATACAGAACTGATCCTGGCAAGGTCGCCAAATGTTATGAACCACTGTTGGGTTAATCAGGTTCTTTAAAAAAATAAGTATGAAAAAAATAAATGAAAAAAAAAATTATCAGGACTGAAAATCTGGCAGCAATTGAGACAGTCAAAGGAGGACGAAACAAGTAATACGAAAAACAGAGACCTTTAAGACTAATTTATCTAATATAGAAAATGTACAAATTGTTTGAATTAAATACTTACATAAAGGCACCAGTGGCAAATCAAAAACCATTAAGCAAAAATAACCACATTTAATCTGAATATTATCAGAAAAGGCAAATATCAAAAAGGCAAATATCGAACAATCAGTATAACAATCATTAACAAAATGAATGAGTCAGTACATCAAATAACCAAAATTAAACATTCCATGCAAGCAGGGGGAAAAATAATTACTTTACATACAGGATCTGTATAATGCAATCACAATTAATACAGTAACCTTAATACGAGCAGTTATCAAATAGTTAGCAAGTTACAACTATAGAAACAAATTAATAATGGACCATAAAAATCAAAAGCAGGGTTAACAAATTATGCCATAATTACACAGTTTCAATTTCATAATTACCTTAAGCATTAATATCAAAACACTGGGGAAAACCTAAGGCACTAAAGCCTTATGCATTAAATGCTACAGGACACTCAACACCCAGGAAACCGTGGCAACTTGCAGAGATAACACCCGAGGACCCACTAAGAATACCTCCTGAAGAAATTCACCCAGCCGAAGCTGTACACACAACACAGACGAAGCTGCCCTTCAGGAGAACACAGACGAAACTGCCCTTCATGAGAACAGACGAAGCTGCAACTCTGAAGCCGTGCTCCTCAACATAACGCAGACGAAGCTGCTAACCCCAGACAAAAACTGGCTCTGCCGAACATCTTTATGCTCGTCCTTAACCCTGCAGTCCTGAGTCTTAACCAAACCATAGCCATTAAGGACTCCAACCGTGACTGCAAGGAAACCCCATGCTGCTTACAACCTGCTCAGGTCTCTGTACCTTACTGACTGAAGCAGTCAGACACGGGCTGTCGACGTTACCTTACCTCCACCTCTTCTACCAATAAACAAGAGGTTGAAACGACCCTCACGAGGAAACAACCCGAAAACAACCGTTTCGATCGTCCGAGACAAAAAAACAATACAAGAGGTGCTTAACACCCTTACAATATATATATATATTAATTACGTACGTAGATTTTTTTTATTTGTGTTGCTATTTTAGTAACAACGATAAACGTAATGATAATAGGAATTTTAGAAAATATTATAAAATTTGGAGCAGCGAAGTTAGTTATATATAGAAGTTGAAAAGCTAGGTTGAAGGAGACAGAGAGAAGGGATGGAAAGTAAAAAAGAAGAAAGCAACGTAGCTGATAGTAGGAGTAATAATAATAATAATAATAATAATAATAATAATAATAGCTTAAGTAGTGAAAGTAGTTTTATTTTATCTCTTTCGTATACAGATAATGATGTTACTTTTAAGTAACACCATTAGTGCCTGTAGTCCTATTTGTAATCTAATTTCACCCGTTTCTGTAGAGGGAATCCCAGTGTTCCGATTACCATTTAAATGCGTTAGCCTCCCAGTGACCTAGTTGTCACAGGCCTACTTCTCGTAGGCCTAAAACGTCCATGTTCCCAATAGTCTCATCTCGATCGGCCGACGTGGAAAGGGGGACGTCGCGCCTGCTCTTATCATGCTTCTGCTATTTTGATAAGGGTCAGAACTCTCTCTCTCTCTCTCTCTCTCTCTCTCTCTCTCTCTCTCTCTCAACTCTGACCTTATCATCTTTCTCGACTTAATCACCCAATTCACTCGGACAACTGTTTTACGATGAATTTTATGGGGGTCCGCGATAGCCTCTTTGAAGTTCCCCCCGCTTCGTCCATGACTGTCCTCGCGTGTGTGTAGGAAGTTTTCTT
>NC_087220.1:54855775-54868275 GCF_015104395.2 Macrobrachium nipponense
TCTCTCTCTCTCCTTAGGTTGTTTCCCTCCGCCCTTCCTACCCCTTTCCATTTCTCTCCTGCAGTGTTTGTCCCCTTTCTTTCCATTCCTGCTTTCTCGTTTTGTTCCGCCCCCCTTTCTTTCTCCTTTATTTACTTCCCTCGCTTCTTCTTCTTCTTCTCCTCCTTCTTCAAGAGGGGGCGTTGAGTGCCGGGTCGTGAACGTCTTCTTGTTGTCCTCCCTCGATGCAACGGAGTTATTGCAGACTTCCTTCCATTTTCTGTCGGGGCTGTATGTAACCTTATGTCTCCTGTTTGTGTCTCGTCTCTTGGTCAGATGAGATCTTATGCCTTCTTTTGTGTGGGGATTTTGTGGCGTCTCGCCGTTCTGACAGTGTTGTTATTGGCGGGTTAATGTCTGTGTCGTAACCAATTTTTGTTATGGATTGTGGGATGCAGTACTCTACCAGCTGTTGATGTGTGGTAATATGGATGTGTTGTGCTTAAAGATTTGGCACTGTGTCTCTTCTTTAAACTTTATGTGACGTGGCTCTCTCTCTCTCGGTCTCCTCTTCTCTCTCTCCTCTCTCTCTCTCTCTCTCTCTCTCTCTCTCTCTCTCTGCAGATTGGTGACCTTTCGAGGTTTCCGAACTGAAATTCTGCCTTTAGCCATATTAATATATATATATATATATATATATATATATATATATATATATATATATATATATATATATAATCTAGTATCTTGAATAGTTAATATTTTTTGTTGAACTCCAGTCACTACCACAACTCAAAAATTCAACCACTTCCACAATTCAGTTTTTTTTTTTTACTTTTTTTTCATTCTCCAAAATAAATATGGCATTAGTATCTCAGACAGATCTTCAGTTAACTTTACACAACTAAACTAGTGCAACTCACTGATTTTAATTATACCCTCCTTACTATTACCAGTATTCCTTTTATTATGCATGACCAAACTACCTCAGAATATTTTTTTTAATGTAACAAAGCATTTCTTCACCTTTCTTCTTCTTTTCCCGCCGTTATCCCTACACTAAGGGGTCGGTTGCCTGATGCGCCTTCCTTATAACATCAGGCATGGATTATTATTTGGCAAAGGGGTTACGACCGCATGCCCTTGCTGTCATCAACCACAGTTATTAGCGTTGGGCCTCGCCTTTGACTAAAAAGTCCAAGTGCAAGGCAGCAGTTTCCACAGTTATTGGTGATGGGCTTAGTCTTTTACTAAAAAAGTAAGACTACAAGGCAGCAGTTTTCACAGTTATTGGCGGTGGGCCTAGCCTTTTACTAAAAGTCCAAGTGCAAGGCAGCAGTTTTCACTGTTATTGGCGGTGGGCCTAGCCTTTGACTAAAAAAGTAAGACTACAAGGCAGCAGCTGTCCTTTTAGTCGCCTTTTACGACACACAGGACCTACGGTGGTAGTACTCTTACACCCCTACCACTTGGTGGCATTTCTCCACCTTTACATGTACTTATTTTCTCTATAGTGACGAAGACAGAAAATTAAGACAAATCATTGGACTTCGTAGATGATCGTCGTTTGGTAGCTTTTTGCAAAGCTCCTTTTGTCTTTTATGCATCAAATCAGTGGCTCTCAATCTGAGGGACCTTAGGGCTGGAAATGTTAAAATTCTCTGATTATATTCGTTATGCTCTTAATTAAGTGAAAACTAATATTCAGAAGTTTATGAAAAAATGTAAGATTACCGCTGTAGAACGTTAGTTTCTCACTATCAACAAATACAGAAACAGGTTGAATGTTGAAGATGTAGTAGCTAAGAAGCAGTGTCACGTATCGCACTAATTCATTTCCAAAAGGATAAAAACACCTCTTCTCTTTCTCTTTTTTTTATTTTCCTTTAAATCTGGAGGCAATTATACTTTTAGATGCAAAGGGGCCGTGGAGGAAGGACCATCTCTTGATAATAAAAAAAAGCTGAGGACCACTGCATTAGATTTGATTTATATCCACTCCCGGTTATATTGCACTGATATTCCCTGTGGGGTCATCATGTCAGCGCTTTAATAGTTAATGATAAGAGATAGTATTTATCGGTCGCTATATAATCCATTCATGCAATGCCATCACGCTGTGTACGTAGCACTGCATAGTGCATCATAGCGTTATGCGGATAGCATTATTGCTGACATTTAGTGCTGTTGACATTATTAGAGATATTAAGTGCTGTTAAGTCAAAAGCAGGTATCTAATGGATGCACAGCAATACCAGCCATTTCCCTCATTCTATCAATTATACGGCTTCAATAACCTCGTCGTTGCGACGCCAATAAGAGCTAACCAATCAATCAATCTATCTCACAATTGTAAACTAATAAGTTTTTTCAGTCATATTTATTTCTCATCATATATATATTTCCTTCGTGATTATTCTGTTGTCATTCTTTCATTTGATTATTTAAAGCTCTTGCTATTTCCTGTCATTTGTTGACATATTGAGTTTTATTTATTTTATTTATTACCTGCAACTTTCCTCTCTAATTAATAGATATTTTCCCCACTACTAATTATATTTTATGACCTATTTAGTTATTGTTGCACTTTGGTATTATTAATCACTGTTTGTTTGTCCTAGTATTTATTAGAAGATTTACGAAGACAGAGCGGAAATTACTATTGAAGACGTCCGGTGTAATATTCTCTCTCTCTCTCTCTCTCTCTCTCTCTCTCTCTCTCTCTCTCAGCAACATTCCATACATGTTCTCTCACATATTCCTTCTGGGAAAACGTAGACGTTTCTTTGAAAGCTTAGGAAGTTTCTTTCTCTCTACTGGGAAGTCCTTAAACGTTCTCTCTCCTCTCTTCTCTCTCTCTCTCTCTCTCTCTCTCTCTCTCATTGTTTTATGGCGGACAGGCCTAGAAGGGACGCGAAAGTTTAGAGGCGTCAGCAGGTTTTAGGCAGGAGGGGGTTGGTTGGGGGGGGGGGGGGGAGAGAAAGAGACGGGAATTGGAAGAGAGGAAGATAGAGAATAGATAAGATGGGAGAGGAAGAGAGAGAGAATAGGAAAGATGAAGAGAGAGAGAGAGAGAATAGGAAAGATGGGAGAGGAAGAGAGAGAACAGGAAAGATGGGAGAGGAAGAGATAGAAAAGGAAAGATGTGAGGAAGTGAGAGAGAGAGAGAGAATAGGAAAGATGGGAGAGGAAGGGAGAGAGAATAGAGGGAGAGAAAAAGAATGATGGAAGGATGTGAGTAACGAGAGGGATATGATTGAAGCAAAGGGAGCAAGAGGAAAGGAAGAAGAAAGAGAGAAAGAAAGAAAGAAAGAAAGAAAGAAAGGAGGCAAGCTTAAAGACGGAAGGAAGGAAGGAACGCGAGGGACGTTGGATGGATGATTGCGAGGGTGGTGGGATTAGGAGGGGAAGGGGAGGGGGAGAGGAGGTAAGAGAAGGGAAAGGGGGGAGGGGGAGATATTGGAGCCGGGAGCTTAGCTTTCCGTTATTGATTTTGAGAAGGTTACATCTCTCTATAATTGAAATGGAACAGGAATTTTTTTTTTAATTTTTTTTATTTTTCCTTTTATTTTTACTCCGATCACGAAAGAGGGTCGCGAGATATGTATAAAGCTGTCCTTTTGTTTCCGTTTTTGTTTGTTTGTTTGTTTGTGTACTCCTTGATTCTCTTGTTTGTGTCGTTTCCTGTTTCGATTTGGAATTCGTTGCAATTGTTGGGATGTTGTTTTGTCTTTTTTTTTATTCGTGCTATTTATTGCAGAACATTTCTCATATAAAAGTTTTTTCATTGATTTCTGAGTAAACAGTTGTTTTCAATTCATATGAATTGAAAAGTTCAGTAAGAATAAATTTTGCATATTTCATTTTGCCTGTTTTTTTTTATTTTTATTTGTGTTTATATTTTTAGGAGTAATAAAAAACAGATATAAAACCGTAAAACAGATATTAAACCTTAAAATTCAAAATATTTCCAGGCTCAGTGAAATCCTTCAGAATTATTTCATAAATTTGTAGGAAACGGAAAAATAGGAAAGTAAAAGATTTTGCAAAACTATTTAAAATGCGAACGTTCAAGAATTCTGTTTTCAGTTATTTTAAGACACATTTTTACTTCCACCTCTCTGGAAGCCCTATTTTGGAGTAAAGTAAAAATACTGGAATTCTGGAATACTGACATTTTCATGAAGGGTTGAATATGTAATGGTACTGCAGTGTCGGAATTTTACTGTAAAAGTATTGTTGTTTTGCAAAAAAGTAAAAGTATAGTAATGTTGGAATGCGTAGAGTTCAAGAATGTTAGAATATGTAATGCCATTGGAATGCTGGAGTATTCGGGAATGTGGGTTGTGGGAATTTATAAAGGTAATGGAATTTTAGACTGTGCAAATGCTCTGGAATTTTGAAGGATAAATTGCGGATCATTTAAACGTGTTGGGATATTGGAAAATGTAAAAGTATTGGAATGTAAGAATATCGGAGCGTGGAATATTGGAATTTGGCATTTATAAAAGAATGTGAGAGTTAGGGTATGTGGGAATATGGAATGTCAAGATATGTTGGAATATTAGAATGTGTAGGAGAGTAATTCCGCCGGGTTATTTCTGGATCCGTAAATTGTTTTAGGCCAAATGATAAATTGTGGGAGTTCAGTGGAAAATCGGCCTCCGGTCTCTCTCTCTCTCTCTCTCTCTCTCTCTCTCTCTCTCTCTCTCTCTCTCTCTCTCTCTCTCTCTCTCTCGTTTTGTTGTCCTTCAATATCGTTCTATCCTTTACGTTGTTTTCCATATTTATTTATGTAATCGTTCCTCGTCTATATTTATCTGTATTTCTCTGACAGCATGGAACAGAAAATGGTAAGTTTGAAAGCAGATGTGTTCTTACAACGCACTCTCTCTCTCTCTCTCTCTCTCTCTCTCTCTCTCTCTCTCTCTCGCCATTTTTTTTACTAGTTATCTCCCTGTTCTTTGTGCGTAGAGAGCAGATATCTGATTCTTTTTGCCAGAATCTCGTTATCTTTACATCTTTAATTTCATCTGCCATGTTACTCCCTTCCCACTGCCCCTTTATCTCCGCCCCTCCACCCATGCAGGTTATACACCCCCCTCCCCCTGCCCCCATCCCCCTTACCACCCCCTGTTTTTTTTTCTTTTTTTTTAAAGTTTCGGCTGTCTTCAACTTCGGCTTATGAAAGTGTGAAAGATAGAGAGAGAGAGAGAGAGAGAGAGAGAGAGAGAGAGAGAGAGAGAGAGATTATTTAGAATTAATTACATTCTTTAAAGGAAGAAATAACATCATGTTACTTGAGAGGGTAGTTAATCAAGCAGTTAAAATGAGAGAGAGAGAGAGAGAGAGAGAGAGAGAGAGAGAGAGAGAGAGAGAGAGAGAGAGGAATGTCTACGATATGTGGGAGGAAAGAAAAAGAAATAACTACAAACCGAAGTGAATATTGGAATAAAAACGAGTGATAAAGATCTTTATGTCGCCCAGAAATGCAACGGAAGCAGAAAAGCAAATGCCATTCTTGCATCATTTTCCTCTGCGCAGGTGGTGGCTACGAAAGGAATCTGAAACAGTTCTCTCTCTCTCTCTCTCTCTCTCTCTCTCTCTCTCTCTCTCTCTCAGTTAACTTCATATTCCAGTAATGGCATTAACAAATTCTCTCTCTTGGTAATTCAATATTATAAGCGTGTAACACTGCTTTTATCTTGTAAGTAATAGGTATCCGATACGCCGATAGGAAACAGGAAATTTATTAATGCTTACGGAGAGAGAGAGAGAGAGAGAGAGAGAGAGAGAGAGACTTATCCCCGAAAACGCTGAGAAATCGCCACTTGAAGATTGGAAGGTA
This sequence comes from Macrobrachium nipponense, assembly GCF_015104395.2. Lineage (NCBI taxonomy): Eukaryota > Metazoa > Arthropoda > Malacostraca > Decapoda > Palaemonidae > Macrobrachium > Macrobrachium nipponense. Next base: position 54,861,603 of record NC_087220.1, read on the forward strand.
GGTCAGGGCGAGAGTTCCCATGCAAATAAATTTACCCCATGTTTATTTTATCAGAAAACCAGGAAATTCATACTGTCAGAGTGACTAAGGATGGGCCCTTCATTCTGCATACTAGTATGGAGTTTTGTGGTATGAGAGGCTTATGACCACGGACCGGACGACAGCAAATTTAAGTGTAGTTTGTTCTTGTTAAATAATGAAATAAACAAATGGGTCACTTTCTCTACTGAGAGAAATTCGTTCTGTGTTGTAGGACGATTCTGTTTGACTGTAGTATGTATTTCATGCTGATGATTATTCGTTTTTATTATTATTATTATTATTATTATATTATTATTATTATTATTATTATTATTATATTATTTTATTATTGATTATTATTTACTTGGAATTGATGTTTTGAATTTCGTTGACTGGTATGAAAAGTCCATCCTGTATTCTGTTGTTTGTGAGCACTACTTTCTGTCTCCATTGACAAAATCTCTCTCTCTCTCTCTCTCTCTCTTCTCTCTCTCTCTCTCTCTCTTCTCTCTCTCTCTCTTTGTGCTTAATCAACCTCAATCTACAGCTGTAGTATTCACAAATTCTCTATTATTTCTTCCCTCAAAGAATATGGATATTCTCTCAAAAATATTCGCCTTAGATCTACGTTCAGACAGATGCTGTGGTTTTGGTATACACGCTATCTCTCTCTCTCTCTCTCTCTCTCTCTCTCTCTCTCTCTCTCTCTCTCCTATCCAGGGAGGAGGAATGGAAATCCGATACTCAGTTAGGCGCAGGAAAAATGACGAAGTAAGAAGAGGACATTTTCTTCATGCGATTTGACTCACAAATCTAAGCAATAATCGGAGGCCGTTTTAAAGGTTAACGTTGATTTTAGAGGGAAGTGTGGAAATTTTGATTGTTTTTGTTACTTTAGCGCGGGAACTCGGAAGGAATTGAAAACTTACTTCATCTGAGAGAGTTTCAGCAATTTGTGGTTATATTTTTGGTCTAATTTCCAGTTTTTTCTGAAACGTTTCTGTCTCAAGAAAGAAGATCGTAAAAAAGAAAAAGATAAAGTATTATTGAACAGTTATAGACATGAAAATAATAATAGTAAAAATCGAGTCAGTAAAAGCTCAACTATTAAGTAAAGTAATAAAAGTAACCGCCCATCCAGGTCTTTTGTTAACGCTAATTTCTTATTTGAATTGAAAGAAAGAGTCCCGCTTCTTCTTCGGCTACAGATTAAACAGGAGATTGGATTGTTATCGCGCAGCGTGGCAACGCGTCTCATTGACAGCCATAATTTCATTGAGGGAGAATGCTGGCCAGGCGGCCCCCAAAGATGGACGAGGTAATGCTATAGTCTCTCTCTCTCTCTCTCTCTCTCTCTCTCTCTCTACGTCAGATTTTACGTGTACGATCTTCTTAACCTTCAAATGATTTTCAAGTTCATGTCATATTCATATATATTATATATATATTATATATATATTATATATATAATTATATTTTAATATATATATATATATATAATATAATATATATAATATATGTGTGTGTGTTGTGTGTGTGTGTGTATGTAAACCCTGAATGTGTGTATGTCCCTACTTCAATCTCTCTCCTCTCTCTCTCTCTCTCTCTCTCTCTCTCATTGTATATGTAAACACACACACATATATATATATATATATGTATGTATGTATGTATGTATGTATATGAATGTATGTAGAATGTACCGTAGAAATTGCTAAACATTATTCATAAAAACAGAAAACTTTCAAATAGCAAGGAAAACCAAGGGGAACTGGATAAACACCGTGTATTCCTCGGGCGAATGGTTAGGCGGGAAGGGCTTGACAAAGGGCAGATAATTATTGGATATGGGGTCACTTGGGTCGTAGCAAATCCCTTGGATTACTAGGCTTCCAAGTGGGGTCTACCAAGACTGCCTAAAATATAAAACTTTGTGTATTGGGTATACTGTAGGATTAATATTTATAGGATTATATATATAATATATATATATATATATATATATATATATATATATATTTTATTCAGTCCTAAAAGTTGACTAAGAAAATTAAATAGAAGCTGTTTGTATATTGGTGTACTTTAGGATGCGTAGGTGATTTAATGGATTTTTTTTGTCTTAAAAGTTAAGTAATAATGTTTATATTTGACACTTGACTTTTCAGTCTTGCTTGTCAATTTTGTATCTCCTTTTTTGGCTTTTGGATAAAGCATTATTCCTATCATTGTGCGTGTGTGTGTTGTGTGTGTGGTGTGTGTGTGAGAGAGAGAGAGAGAGAGAGAGAGAGAATTATGTAAAAACTGTCAATATACTCTTAGTTGCTCTTTCTTCCTGGTTTCCATTCTTCGTCGTACATTACCCCTTCATCTCATTTATTTTCAGCTTTCCCTTTTGACAGACACTGCAGTTTCTGAACACTGTCCCCAGTCAGTAATCTGGTAACACCAAACGTTCTATAAAATGGCGTTCTGATAGGAAGCGTTCCTTTTCATCAGAACTCGTACACCAGCCGTGTCAGTCTTCCGTATAAGTATTCTCATGCAATGTTTTCTTTACTTATATAAAATTTTCTGTTGCGATTTGCAAGTCGTCGTCCACGCAATAGAATCTCAGTACCTTCAACATTGTGTCTGTTTAATCACGCTATGTGTACGTTTTGTTTTGTTCATTCACGCTATGTGTACGTTGTGTTTTGTTCATTCACGCTATGTGTACGTTGTGTTATGTTCATCCACGCTGTCTGTACGTTGTGTTATGTTCATTCACACACTAATGCATATACGTACACTATTTAAATATATACTATGCATTTTATGTGGATGTATATGATATATACATATACGTAGACCCATGTACATACACACAGACATACGCAGACAAACAAACAAACACACACTCAAGCAAGAAACCATTTTGAGCCAGCAGGCAACTGAGCAGGAATGGAATCAAGCAATCTTTCCTTGTATGCTTCACTTCAAGCCAAAGGCATTTTTCTCACGCATTGCATCTCTCTCTCTCTCTCTCTCTCTCTCTCTCTCTCTCTCTCTCTCTCTCACACACACACTGTCCGTTGCAATGTACCCAAGAGGAAGGCAACTGTAGAGGTTTTTTTTTCCTCCCAAGCGGGAAATGAGTAGAAGTGATGATGATAGCGAAGATGATTAAAGTGATGAAGGTGACATTTTTCATTATCTTACTGAACAGCTGTTTGGTTAGAAATGGGTTTTTGCATTTTACGCAAATAAAGTCTCTCTCTCTCTCTCTCTCTCTCTCTCTCTCAGAAAGGATCCGCTTGTTCGAATTGGGTCCGTCTGCTAGCAAATCGCTTTGGACACTTAGGGGAGGTAGTGAAGGGTAGGGAATGGGGGGGGGGGGGGGTGAGATAGGGATTAGCATTATGAAATGTTCCGTCGTGCGAGAGGAAGGGGTAAGTATGGGAATGAACGAGAGGAAGGGGGAAGAATATGTATGGGAAGAAAGAGAGAGAGAGAGAGAGCTTGTAAGATCTAGGTGAATGACGCAGTATGCGTGAGGGGGTCGACGTGTACGAGTTAATCTCTCTCTCTCTCTCTCTCTCTCTCTCTCTCTCTCTCTCTCTCTCATCCTCCTGTGCTTATCGCCCTCTTCATTATCCACCTCTTTCCCTTCGCGTCTTTCTTGTTCTGTTTTTTTTTTATTGATATCTCCATTATCCTTGCTTCTTGCTCTCTCTCTCTCTCTCTCTCTCTCTCTCTCTCTCTGTACCGTTTTTCGTTTTTCTCTTTAGTTTGTTGCTTATGCAGTGAGGAAATGCTCTCTCTCTCTCTCTCTACTGCTCTCTCTCGTCTCTCTCTCGTCTCTCTCTCTCTCTCTCCTTCGTTTCTCGTTACAGTTCGTTTTTTGTATATATTGTAAAAGTGTTTTCTCTGTCTGTCTGTCTGTCTGTCTCTCTTTCTCTTTCTGTCTTATTCTCTCTCCGCCCCTCGTTGCACCCTTCGTTTCACTCCATTTCTTTTCACCTCCTTTTTGTATCGCGTGTTTCCCTCTTTCCAATTAGCTTCGCATTGTGAGGACGTCTCGTAGCAGGGACACAGGGACGGGTCATACACCAGCAGTAGTAGTAGTAGTGGTGGCGTCCTGGAACGGCCCTTGGAATGCTCCTGAATCATCTGGAATACGGTGTTCGGGTTCCCGGTGTCGTCGTCGCGTTCGAGAATGCGGTATTCACTAGGGATGCCCACGTCTCCTGTGGGTATTCTACATGCTTCCGCACTACCGTATTGACGATGCCCATGCCCATGCCCAAGGTTTCGTTGGATCGATGTGGTTGTGTTGATATGTCGCGTGTGGTCGCTTCACTTTGACCTGTTGAGATTGGTCGCAACAGCGTAAATTACGGTTCATGCGGGATAGAGGTCGCTGGTGAGAGAGATTTCTCTTGATTTTATTGCATTCTTATTAGTTGTGATGCTATGTTAATAATAGCTAAAGCAGTGGTTTTCTTTTAGAAGTTGTTTTTTCTTTATAAGTTTGTGCCTTCCAAGTAAGTCAGTTTCTAAACTTTCCCATGGATAGCCTTTTTTTTTTTCCCCTCACGTTTTTAAGACGTTGCAGCCAGTTTGTAATATTGAAGTGGGTCGAAGTCACCTGTATTATATTATTGAAATCCTGTTTCATCCTCATGTAGGTTTGTGGTTAAATTGGCGAGAACCTTAACCCTAGTTTCCTTTTTCCAACTATTTTTTAAATTTCCAGGAGAGAAGAACGTTGGTATACTTACATGTAGTGAGGATGTTGAATACACGACGTATAAACGGGTTTTAAAAGGTTATTTGTTGCCTATGTCAGGCTGTAATTGGTTTTGAGAGGCTGGTGCCAAACACAGGGGGGATATATTGACAAGTTTTTAATGATTACTAATTACAAAACAATAAATAACTAATTACAAAAAAATAAATAATATTTATACAGTATGAATAGGTATTTAGAAGTTATAGAATGCAAAAATTGACATGTTTTTACCTATTACGATTCGGCACCTTGTAAAAAGGACATACATAAACGGAGTATTGGCGCCAGCTAATTCTAAATGAGATATGGTCGTCCTCTTTCGGCCTCATGGACATTTGTAGTCGTAAATTATTTATGAGTCATCGTTTTAGAAGTAATAAAACAATTTGAGTGGGAAAGGAATTTTGAATTCTAAGGTTACTTCATTTCTGTGGTTTTAAGCCTTGTTTTGTAATGTACTCACTATTATCGTTTAAAGTGTAACCAGCTATTTTTTAAAGTGATACTGAAATATTTTCGTTAAAAGTGTCATTCTAATTCGGTACCTGAACCTTGATTTTAACGTAACCCGTTATTCTGGTACTTTTCTATTAACGTGCTGTTTCTGAAAACTTTACAAACAAGCAAATAAACACAAACGATAAAAAACGTTTTCCAGTTTGTTCCACGAACATTACTTTATCTTTATATATATAATGTTATTTATTTGCTTATTTTCCAAGTACAAATACGAATGTAAAACGAGAACCTTAGGAATGTTACGGCGATTGGCTGTATGAATATGCTTTTACTTTTACTCCTGTTTGATTTCTATTTGTTTTTATTTTTTCATGTCGTAGTGTGACAATAAAAAAAAAAGAAAAAAAAAAAGAAGGAACTCATTCCCGTTTTGTTCGTTGAACGTGATTTCAGTCGTATTGACATATGGATTTTTATAAGTTATATTTCCGGCCCGAATGTGTGTAACAACAAAATCAGAAACGGAAAAACGTTATTCCTCTTTGTTGCCTGAACGTGCTCTTAACCTTATTTGCTCGAGAGCAGAGCGAAGAAGAAAGGAACGAATCAGGTTGAGTGACAGCCTTGTGAATCTCAGTTGAAAAAAAAGAAGAAAAAAACTTGAATTGTATAAAGTTGTTTCGCATAACCTGGAAGAGAGAGAGAGGAGAGAGAGAGAGAGAGAGAGAGAGAGAGAGAGAGAGAGCTGAATCTTCCCCACGGACTACTTTTCCATTTCCAATCGTCTCTCCTACCCCTATCCACCCTTCCCCCCCCTTAAAGATTAGATGGTGGAAGGGGGAGGAGACGTGAAATTTGGGGACGTTTTAGGGGCATTTTTTGTCATCATCCAATTCCCCATTTCCCCTCCCCTCCCCTCCCCCTGCATCATCTTCTTCCCCTTGTCGGCTACAAGAGGGTTAGTCGAACATAGGGGAGAGTCGTAAGTGAGTGGAATTTTGGGGAGATTTTTAGGGAACTTTTTATTTTCTTTTTTTATTTCTTTGTATTATTTAAGGATGGGAAACGTAGTGAGCGGTGTTGGGTCTGACTTCGATTTGGGGGGGGCGGCTAAGGGGGCTTGGTAGCCTTGCTGGGACGGAGGGTCCCGGCAGCAGCGGGCCAGCGAACTTGGGCCCCCTTAACGAGGCTAGGTTTTTGGATTGGGGTCCAAAGAAGTTGTGGAAGGAGGAGGAGGAGGAGGAGGAGGAATAGTATTTGCCTTCCGAGGGATGGAGGAATTGGATTGAGGGTTGGGGGACGGAATGGAAGAGGGACAGTGGGAGGATGTGTAGGGGGTGAGTGGACGTACCTTTGTACTTAATGGGAAGAGAGAGAGAGAGAGAGCGAGAGAGAGAGAATTCAAAAGCTTTTTCAGTGTTC
>NC_087220.1:54873275-54900775 GCF_015104395.2 Macrobrachium nipponense
GCCTGGCCATGACCTAGGTAGGTGACCGTCAGCCATGAGAAACATGAGGTCTAGTCGTAAAAATGAATGGGAAAGGTTCGCAGAAGTCAGCTGCTGGCGCTGACACTGTGACGCTGTTGACTCATCAGCAGCATCCTCTTGATCTCTGCTTCGCAGCAGCGTGCTGACTCATCAGAGATGCTGTTCGGAGGGATTAATCAGCACTTGTCTCCTCATCTGTTTTGAGTGCTATATTTCATTAAGCTTTGGCGGGTTTAATTAAACTGATGTTATATATAATATGTGTTTAATCTCACACACACACATCATTATAATTAATTATATATATATATAAATATATATATATATAGATATATATTTATATATTTATATAATATATATACATATATGTAATAGTATATATATATATATTATGTGTGTGATATATATATATATATATATATATATATATATATATATATATATATATATATATATATATAGAGAGAGAGAGAGAGAGAGAGAGAGAGAGAGAGAGAGAGAGAGAGAGAGAGAGAGGAGACACAAATAGACAAACTAGTATAAACGCGACATTGTACTTCTTAATTATGCGCACCCCCTTGTGTGTGTTAGTGTATAAATGCATACACCCAAATATTGTAAACCTTTTATCGTACCTTATTAGTTGTGCTTGCTAAATGAATGAATTTCTATAAAAAAAGAAGCATTGGTGCGGCAAATGAAATAATTATTTAATTATTCTTGCACGGTCATTCATGAAGCTTCTTTACGAAGTTTTCGCAAAAGACGAATTAGGAACAATGAACGGCCGAGAACTTTTTGCAATTTAGAACAACATTAAATAATTTTCACTCAATGTGGGCATCCATGTATAAGTGTAGGCTTTGCATTGTAAGCTTTTGTTATATATATACGCTTCACATGTCAGTCATAAGAATGCGCAACGCACGGCGTTCATCAAAGCACTTGTGTCAACGGCCTAATTATATACGTCAGTTAAACTCTGCGCGGAGTATTGTTGTTGTTCTTCTTCTTGTTCTTCTTTTTTTTCTTTTTCTTTTACTCGAGGAGTAAGCCTAAAAAGTACTTTGTAGTTGTTGTTTTGAGTGGTTAGGAAAGGTCTATGGAAGCGGTCTAAAAATGTCTGAGAAAAGTGTTTTGCGTTGAGTTAAAGATACAGGAATTTTAGAATAGGATATTTATAATTTATTTATTAGAATGAACATGTAAAAAAATAAATAATGTGCATGTTAAACAGTACAGAACAATTTTGTCTAATAAAATATAGCGTATTTATTTTAATTTTCGTTCGTGAAACAAGGCTCTGTTTGACCGTAGATTTTAGCACGTTTTAATTTATGTTAAAAGTTAGGAATATGTTTACAACTTATGCGTGAGGGGAAAATCTTTTTTTTTTTTTTTGCTGATAGGTAAATTAAGTATATTAGTAATAGTAATGTAACTGTGTGGTTTAGCCACAATTTTATTTGGATAAAGGTACCATTTTTCGTACTATGTCCTGAATTTTAACATATTTCAATAATGATTTTACACGATATTAACATAGTGAATTTGTACATACTACATTTTTTAAATTTAATTTCTTCTTGTTATAATTCTATTTAGATAAATTTGCAATTTTCTTATTTCAAGCTCAATATTGGCTGTTATAATAATGATTTTGCATTATATTTACATAGTAAATTCTACATATTACGTTTTTCACAAGACATTTTTTAATAGTATGATTCCCTTTAGATATTTAATTGGGCCTTGGGTTTGTTAGCATTAATTATTTAAGGCTTACTTATAAAAAGGAAAATGTTATACACTTTTATTTAATTCATGTGAATAGCCTTTTTTTATAATTGATGCCATGCACGTTATCTATGATTTTTTTTTTATTGGACGTCATAATAGAGGTGATCATTATTTCGTACGGAACATTCATTATGGGGTTATGCAAGAGATATATTTTTATATTTATAGAATGGGCCCGACAGAGTTGATAATAAATTAGTAATAGATTACAGCCCGTATTTGCTTGTGAATTATTGACCTAGTTCTGCATTATTATTATTATTATTATTATTATTGTTATTATTTATTATTTATTAGTATTATTATTGATTTATTATTATTATTATTATTATTTGCAAATTTGGATAATTCGAGAGCTTAAGAATTCTATCGTTCCTGGCGTCAAAGTAAATATGCTTTTGATTAAAATGTCTAAATACCTATGTAATTAAAAATGCCTTAAATACGCATGTAGTTAAAAAGTCTAAAAACATATGTAATTACACGTACAATACGTTTTAATTCCATTTTTCTTTAGATTCGAAATACTGGGACGAATCCAATTAATTTTGTGATAATGGTTCACTTGCACGTTATTGGGCCACTGCTGCTTCTCTCTTTATTGATTGAATTAACGCCTCTCTCTCTCTCTCTCTCTCTCTCTCTCTCTCTCTCTCCTCTCTCTCTCTCTCTCTCTCTCTCTCCTTCTTTTACATTATTCAGCCTGTATTCTGTGAGCTACAATCAATATTTTATACCATATTGTATGGTCTTATGCCCGTACAATATATATATTAATTATTATTGTTATATATATATATATATTATACATTAATATATATATTTTTTTTTATATTATATATATATATGTGTGTGTGTGTGTGTGTGTGTGTGTGTGTGTGTGTGTGTGTGTGTAAAACACCTATGATTGAGGGTATTGCGAGATTTAATTAAAGTTATATTATTAAAGTTATATTATTATTATGATTAATATTATTATTATTATTTTTTTTTTATATTTATCACCTATAGTTATTCTCCCCTTGGAATGTTTCATCTTTCCAAACGTTTAGTGGAAATGCCCGCTATCTGTCGGTTGCTCAGATTTGCTGATAACCTCTTATCTACCGGATGCGAAGATAACACGAACCTGCAATATTTTCATTATCAGGACGAAAAAAAACTTTAGATTATTTTTTGCTGGAATGTCTTTTCTGGGTCAGATCAGCATTTGTTTTTTATTTTCTACTCGTTTTCTTTTTGCTCTGTTTATTTCCTGCGTGTACTGTTTATATGAGCTTCTTCGTATGTCCATAGATTTTCTATATAATTTGTAAAGTTGGGAGTTTGAATATGACACCGTTGTATCGTTAAATTTTTATCCTTCCTGTTATCCTTGAGACTCATTATTATTATTGTTATTAATTATTATTATTATTATTATTATTATTATTATTATTATTATTATTTTATTTTGTTTATTTTTATTGTTATTATTAATATTATTTTATCAAAAATATTTTATTATATATTTTGCTTATATCTCTTTGATGGCCAGTAACTTCTATACCCATCAAAGAGATATAAGCAAAATAAAATATAAAATAAAATTTTTACTTTTTTACTTATTATTATTATTATTATTATTATTATTTTATTATTATTATTATTATTATTATTATTATTTTTCCATCTACGAAAATTAGAAGATTACAATGTAAATAAAAAAAACAAAGACGAGAAATCAGGTTGAAGATAAGTATAGATAAAATTATCAGCATAAAAGTAAAGTTTGATATGTGTCACATCGATAACAGATGAGTAAATAATGCTATCAGCGCTAATTAGTTACTTATATCGTATGCGGATTTATAAAGCATGTTGGCTGCTGTGTGTACAATTTCATTTTTCAAATTTTTGCTTCATCTGCCTTTTGGAGACATTTTATTATCTTACACTTTGAAGACACTTCTTATTGACCCTTTTGCTATATAATGGCCATTCCTTATTTGTTATTGACATTCCCTATTGATTCAACTCACTTCGTGCATTTCGAGCTCAATAATAATAATAATAATAATAATAATAATAATAATAATAATAATAATAATAATAATAATAAAATCCAAGTGGATCTGATGTCGTTCGTCCTCCCCTGGGTGACAGTAAACGAGACATAACACAGCAACCCACCCCCTGCAAACCAGTTTGTCCTCCCTGGTTGGCGCGGGGTAAGTAGAGGAATGGGAGGGTAAGGGAGACTTCCACCCTCCTCCTGTAAACCTATTTGTCCGTGCTGGGTGCGGGCGGGGTAGGCAGGGGATTAGGAGAGGAAGGGAGACAGCAGTGTCGCTCCAGCGCGCGATAACAAGCTTATAATAATAATAATAATAATGATAATATTAATAATAATAATAATAATAATAATAATAATAATAATAATAATTATAGTAAATGAATGAAAATCCAGAATCAAAACCTTGTTACAGCAGAGTTCTTTGTATCCGATAATGACGTGGACTGGAATTTTATGCGCATAATTGAATTATCATATAAATTTTTATCAGTGTCACGATTGAATTTGGACGAGAAATTTCCCAGAAAATGACTCAGTACCAAGTGTTCTTTACTCTCGGCTCGTAAATTCTAACTTGGGAAAAGCCTAATTGGTGTCATACTTTTATTTTTTATCGAAAGATCCGCTCTTACGTTCACGGATAAATGATTGTAGGTGATGGAGGTGAGTCACACTAGGAATGAAAAATGGATTTCACCTAAAGTATGATTATTTCTTAATGACTTGATTGTTTTGATTTGGAATGTGATTCCATTTGTAATTAATGCGTTAACGATGACTCGTAGCAAATAATTAATTTGAGGACTTTCAAATAACTATAAAAATATAAAAAAATATGAACAGTAACAAAAGCAATGATTATTAATGAAACATTAACAATAGCATTGATTAATCACCGCCATCTCTCAATAAATAAATAGTAATAACAATAAGAAAATAAAACAGAAAATCAACCACAGACATCACACAAACCGAATCACCTGGTACCACGAATTTGAGCGCAGTTGGCTAATGTTATATCCCGTTGGCGCGAGCTCTAGTGAGGATTTTTTTTTTTTTTTTTTTTTTTTTTATCCATCGCACGTGGTTTGTAAACTCGTGGGACGAAGATAAACCCCGTCGTCACGTGGGGAAGAGGAGGCTGCTTTTTAAACTCGTGGATTCACGAGTTGGTTGGTGGTAGGAAACTTTATGCGTTTAGATAGATAAGTCGGCTCAAGGTTCTAATTGGTCCCCTGGTAGAATTAGGGTCTCTTCAGAGGTATTAAATTAGTCGAGAGGTGGGTTTGTCTACTATTATTATCAGATTAGATGTATTGTGAATTAAGAAATTTAGTATTATTATTATTATTATATGAGCTTGTTGGCGCGCATAGCTGAAGTCTTCCTTACCCTTCCCTATCCCCTACCTAACCCATGCCGGACAAGCAGGTTTGCAGGAGGAGGGTGGATGTCTTCACCACCCTCCAGTTCCCCCCACCTACCCCGCCTCATCCGGGGCGGACGAACAGCTTTGCAGTAGGAGGGTGGATGTCTTCCCTACCCTCCCGTTCCCTTATTTACCCCGCTTGCACCCCGGGTGGACAAACTGGTTTGCTAGGGGCGGGTGGCAGTTTCATGTCTCCCTACTTATTACTAAAAGAGAAAGCTCTTTGATAAAAGCTAGTTTTGATGATGTATTAGTAAGAAATGTATTATATTTTTATCATTATTTCCACTAAAGCATTGACTCGTGGTGTGATTATGACAATGTAAGTGTTGATCGGGTTATAACTTTTAGATATGCATCTCTTGGATAATACCCCTTGCTTTGATCAATAATGAAATTTCCAATATTTCCAGCGATGGTTTGGAAAATTTTCCAACTCGAAATCAGGTTATCCTAAAATAAATGAAAGTTTACACTGAATATATATATATATATATATATATATATATTATATATATATATATATATATATATATATAAAAAACATTCTCTAACTGACCTTGAGGTCAGTTACATTTATGATAGGTTTTTACCGTACAGGTGGGGGGGGGGGCAATTCCCCCCTAGAGGGGAATTTCAGGGTTGGGGGAATTGTAACCATAGACTGGCAGGCTCGAACTGGCTCTAGGACCACACAAAACGCTGGGCTTTCTCTCCGTTAGTATGTGTTAGTATTTTGTTGCATATTTGGAATGAACCTTTTAAAAGGCTGACAATTTTAGAGGGGGGCGGGGACGGGGACGGGGACGGGGGGGGGGGGGGGGATGACATTCTGGCATATGTTGCAAGGGTGCATTGGCCAAAAAAATTATTAGGACTTGAGGTCCCATGAAATTGTATGTTGTTATTTTTGTAGTAGAACTTGAGAGCTCCACCTATAAGATTTTTTTTAAAGATTATTCTTTAGTATGGCTTATGCCCCTTATATAAAATAAATTTTGTGAATATTGGTCGTAGGACTTGAGTTCCTGATGTAAAAGTGATTCATTGAACCGTCTGAAGTAGTCCTGATATTTTGTAATTCTCTACTTCTTTTGTTAGTATTTATATTTTGTTTTTTGCCTAAATCATGATCATTATTGTTATTAACATCTCTTTGTTTAATTTTTATTTATATTATAAAATTTTTTAAATAAAATAATAATATATTTATTAATTAAATACTCTAGTAGCACGAGTCTTGAAAATGGAGAAACAAATCCGTTTTTCATTTTCTCTCTCTCTCTCTCTCTCATCTCTCTCTCTCCACTCTCTCTCTCTCTCGTCTCTATTATATATATATATATATATATATATATATATATATATATATATATATATATATATATATATGTATATGTAAAACTATACGGGTAGCTTTCGGAAATCTGTATAGTTTTATCTTTGAATATATGTACATATACATAACTGTGATTTTGTGTCTTCATTATTATTATTATTATTATTAATTATTATTATTATTATTATTATTATTATTGTTGTTGTTGTTGTTGTTGTTATTATTAAACTAAAACACCAATACTTTCCATAGAAAACAGGTCCCTCACAGAACGGCTCGGCGTTCTCATTATTCCTTCATTAAATATGTATTTTATTTGCCTGTTTACAGTGAGACTGAAGGCTCTCCTTTTGATCGTGGATTAGTGAAAGTAGGAGGTGGATGTGGGGCGGGAAGGAGTTTGGATGTCATTATGAAGGGGATTATGGATTCAGTAAGAGAATTGTTGATAGGAGGGGCTGAGCGAGGCTTTGATGTAGTGGGAAGTGCCATTCCATTCAAGCGGATTTTGTTTTTTGTGTGTGTGTGGGGGGGGGGGGTGTGTTGAGGGTAGATTGATGGACTGCAGAAGTCCTGGAAAAAGAATTTAATACAATTCGTTAACGTCCCACCCAATTACTTGTATCAATAAAGCGAACAAAATATACTATAGATACCCCCCAATATAACTGATAAATAGACTTAAGATCTAAAATAAACCTCTTCTGCGTCGGAAGATCTCAAATCCGACGGTCGTTCATTCATTTTAAAAAAGCTGCAAATTGGAGAATTATATATATATGTGTGTGTATATATATATATATATATATATATATATTTGTGTGTGTATGTGTGTGTGTGTGTGTGTGTGTGTATACACACACACACACACGTGGTTCTAAATATATTCTCCATTATGTGTGTGTGTGTTTTTTTAAAGTTTTCTATTTAAAATTTCGATACTGATCTGTTATGCGTTCGTTTACTTTTCACTATCACAAATACATCAGCAATTAATTCCTTAAGGCATATATAAAATCAAGCATATTCCTGTGTTTATAAATTCCCGTGCAATTACTTGAATGACTGATGAAGTAAACGCGATCATTTAAGATATCGTTTTAATGAACGCCACAGATACCATTTATATCATGTATTGGAAAGAGGCTGGAATTTTCTGCAAGATATTCGGCAACTCGGCATCATTAGTAAAACAGGCAACGTGAGACCGTCAGGAGGACACCGGAATCTGATATCACGGACGAGTTATTCTCAGGAACCGTTCTTACGCAAATCTCTTCTCAATCATTCTGAAATTACGGACGAGTTATTCTCAGGAACCGTTCTTACGCAAATCTCTTCGAATTAATTTTGAGATTCAGTTGCAGTGCTAAAGTTTGTATTGGTGTACAGTCCTCCAGATTACTCGTGCATTTGCATTTAATACATTTTTTTCTGTTGGTTAATTGACTGATTTATTGTTTCTTTTTAATAAGTGGGATCTCTTTCTGTACTTCCTTTCACCTTCGTCTCTTTTTTCCTAATGAACACCATATATTCTTTGGAGGCTTGAATTTCAAGTCAGTGGCCCCTGTGGTGGGCATGTTCCATAGGAATAGGGTTCATCTTCTGAATAATAATAATAATAATAATAATAATAATAATAATAATAATAATAATAATTGTACCCATAATCATAGGAACACTAGGCACGATCCCAAGATCCCTGAAAAGAAATCTGGAAAAAGTAGAGGCCGAAGTAGCTCTAGGACTCATGGAGAAGAGTGTGCTCCTAGAAATAGCGCACATAGTAAGAGAAGAGATGGACTCCTAAGGAGGCAGGATGCAACCCTGGAACCCCACGCTATAAATACCACCCAGTCGAATTGGAGGACTGTGATAGACAAAAAAAAAATAAATAAATAAAAATAAAAATTATATATAAAAAAAAAAAAAAAAAAAATATATATATATATATATATATATATATATAATATATTATATATATATATATAAATAAATAATCAATAACTAATAATAATATGCTCCAGCGGTTACGCCCATCAGACTCTCTATGCAAGGGTAAGCTAACGAGGAATTACGAACATTGATGGACTGACCCCTTTCGTCCCATGACAGCCGCCATTTTCAGTCCCTCCAGCGTTGTTATGCCACACCTGCATATTCCGTATGAATAATCAAACAGGCTGCTTTAAGAGCAAGAGCCCGTGCTAGCGCTTACCTCGCTTAATTTACAACCAAACTGTTCACACGCACCAGTGATTAGGATTGAAGTATTGGCGCTCGGAATAAATGGCTTTGTTGTATTAATATTATGTAATGGGCCTCTTATACTTCATACCACAACGCCAGGTTGCAAGAAAAAATAAATTAATATTATATAATATATATTATATATATAAATGTATACTTATATATGAATATATTATGTTACGCATATATGTTAATTTAGTTTTTGCTGCTAGCGTTGTCATATGAAGTATAAAAGGCCCATTAAATATCATCAATACAAAAAAATCATTTATATGATATATTTGCTTCAACAGAAACTCAAGAGATAACGATAGATGTGGTTCTGGTGGATTTTTGCCTTTCATTGATCTTACACGTGCTATTTGAACTTGGGATTTTATTGACTACTTATATAAAATTATACTCTTAGTCTGTGGGTCAGTAATATCATTTCATCTCCCCTCCAGGAAGAACCCGTAGTTTAGCTCTCTATGGACTTGTGTTTGTTTCAGCTTTATTTTACCTTTTTTTTCTTGCTTTTAGAGTTGGATGTTTAATTCGTTTTTTTCTTTCTTTTGCAGTTGGATATCAAGATGAAGAGGGACAATCGTCTGTCCGAGTGAGAGAACTCAGACTTTGACCAGAAGGTAAGTGTGGTGGTTAATGTGACGTTGTATACTATATATCTGTAGGTCTGTGTTGCGTATATTGTACATCGTCAGAGATGTATGCCTTTACATACAGGAAAGATACATTGAAAAAAAAATACAGTGAATAATGCCAATATATATATCTGAAGTACTATGATCTATGAGAGAGAGAGAGAGAGAGAGAGAGAGAGAGAGAGAGAGAGAAGAGAGAGAGAGAGAGAGAGAGAGAGAGTTTTAATTCAACAGGATGATAACCTCCGTAGGATATCATTACACTGACATTCATCCTTGTTTTACGTAATAGAATGAAAGACCGGTGTCCCGCAGTTCTCTCTCTCTCTCTCTCTCTCTCTCTCTCTCTCTCTCTCTCTCTCTCTCTCTCCTACCTATGTATCTTCTTTAATTCGTAAATGAATTTCGAAACGTCGAATTTTTCCAGTCACGAAAAAAGTATATGGTGCAGAGAGGCTGTCGCTTGATTTTCTACTTCCATCCTCCGATTGGTTTTTGTTTATGTTTATTTTGAGAGAAAAAAAAAACTGTTTTCATCTTACATAAACATACTTATACTTAATAACTTCAGTGATGGCTAAGCCTGGCAATTAATCCTCAGCTCTCAAGAAGGTAATTGAACTTTTCCAATCACTTATACTTTGCTGTGTTATCTTAAAAGGGACCTATCGAATGCCATTTGCACAGGTGTGTGACGCTCATTAATTTGTTGAACGGCTCACAGATGTAGAGGAGAGGGAGAGAGAGAGAGCAGTAGTAGTAGTAGAGCCTACAGGTGTGTTTAGCTAATAACAGGTGTGCTCAAATTACGCCGTACTCTACACTTGTACAGTTGATTAATCTCAGCGTAGCTATCTCATACGCCGGGAATATGATATAACTGCTTAGGTATCGACTCAGTAGTTATTATTATTATTATTATTATTATTATTATTATTATTATTATTATTATTGTTATTTAAAAGAATAATCATTCCAATGGATGGAAAGTGACAACGAAGACGGAAAATAGCAAAGAAATAAAACGGTTAAACAGAGAAAGAAAGAAATAAAGAGGAATCAAGTAAATGCAGATACATAAACTAGTAGACAATTATATAAACCGTAGGTAAGAAAAACTTTAAGGCTTTGGTCCGCGACACTTGTAAGGACTCGCGAAGATTTTGTCGAACAAGCGAGAATCGGCATCGGTGTTGTTGTCTTCATTAAGATGTGAAGATAACAGTTGTCTTTGTTTGCGAGTTTAAACAGAGACTATCGTCTGATCTTGTGTGTGGGGGGGGGGGGGGGGGGATGAAGGAGAGAGAGAGAGAGAGAGAGAGAGAGAGAGAGAGAGAGAGGCTGTGCTCGTGAATGATAAAATATTAATGAAAATGCATTTGTTTACATGTGTGTGTCTTTGCATTAAATACTTTTTGTCTATATTTTTTGTCTGTTTAGTGTCCTATTACTGTTATAGTGTTAAGATTGTTGCTACTATAACACTAAAGTTATAATTCAAGTGTGAACTAATACTTATAATGTCAGTGTGATTTGAGACCCAAACCTTCAGTAATTACTAATTACAGACCCATCCAGTCCTGACCTAACTTAGAAGGCTGTTTATGCTTAACACACGTAGCTCTGGACCCTAATCCTCGTCTCTTGACTTGAGAGAGAGAGAGAGAGAGAGAGAGAGTGTCAGTCCCTTAACCCCCAAAAGCTAATCCTTTGTTACTCGTCCCAAGGCACAGTCCTTCTAACCAACACATTCACAAACAAACAAACAAACTTGAGCAAAAACCTATAATCTTCCTTCTCACGAGGGCTGATTTTTTATTAATATATTAATGCCCATAATCATTTCTTAGGGTAAAGAACTATTTTTATTATTATTATTAATTATACTCAATAACGATCGAAAAGTTATTTTTATTGTACCCATAATCATTTTATCAGGTATACAGCTATTACTATTATTATTATTATCCGCAGACAATAACGTCAAACCTCCAACGAAGGAGGGGAAATCATGTCTCCGGGATATACAATTTCTCAATCTTGCTTTGGTCACGACTCTCTCTCTCTCTCTCTGTCATCATCATGTTACAGTTGTTCTTCCACGCTCTTATTTTGTTCCTTTTCCTTGTCCCTTTTGCGAGGAGGAGCGTCGTCTTCGCGCAGTTATTGCTGCTGGCTCCTAGGACGATTTTGTTTGTTCCTTTTTTAATTTGATTCCGATTTATTTCCGGTTTGTGATTTGTTCGTTTGTGTAGAAGATTTTCTAGTATGGTCAAATTTTTTTTTTCTCTACAAGGAAGTCAATTTTGTATGTGTATATGTATATATTTGTATGTTTCTATATATTTACATACATATTTATATATGCATCAATATACGCGTTTCTTACACACACAGACACATATATATGTATGTATGCATGTATGTATGGGTGTATTGTATTATATATATATATATATATATATATATATATATATATACATATATATATACACACTATATATATATATAATATATATATATATATATATATATATAAAGTTTGTGTGTGTGTGTGTACCATACATAATATATATATATATATATATATATATATATATATATATACTATATATGTATGTGTGTGTGTAAATGAATTCTTTTGTTAAAAGAGGATACGTCTCAAGGACCATTAAAACACTGCTTTAAAGCTAAAGACTTTATTTCGGTGGACTAACTTCCACTCTTATCAAGCTTGATAAGAGTGGAAGTTGGTCCACTGAAATAGAGTCCTCAGCTTTAAACCAGAGTGTTTAAGTGGGCCTTTTATACTTTATATATATATATATATTATATATATATATATATATATATATATATATTTATAGATATACATGATGTAATACATATATGTGTATGCATGTATTTATACCAAACAATGATGCATAAACGTTCATATACAATGCACAGATAAAACAAGTATATAACAGGTTAGTATCTCCCATCATTTTTAAAACCCCGAAAGTCTACGATGCTGTTGTTCTTGCTCTTGTTGTTGCTGTTGTTGTTGCTGTTAAGGTTGTTCTTAGAAACCTTGTATTTGACAACCTTGGCTAAGCTGACAGTGAGTCACTGAGAGAAATTTGTTTCCGTTGAAGTGAATAGTGACTCGCCAGGCAGCACCTGGCTAAGTGCTCTCTCTCTCTCTCTCTCTCTCTCTCTCTCTCTCTCTCTCTCTATCATCTCTCTCAGTTTTCCTTTTCCTTTTGGTTTGTTTCTTGCAGAACGTAAATTGAAGAATTCCTATTTTTATCTTGTATGTCTTAGTGTTGTTATAACAACTCTTCTCTCTCTTCTCTCTCTCTCTCTTCTCTTTCTCTCTCTCTCTCCTCAGTTTTCCTTTTCCTTTTGGTTTGTTTCTTGCAGAACGTAAATTGAAGAATTGCTATTTTTATCTTGTATGTCTTTAGTGTTGTTATAACTCTCTCTCTCTCTCTCTCTCTCTCTCTCTCTCTCTCTCATTGTTGTTCTCTCTGGTACATTTCTCTTGGGACTTTGGATCGAAGGATTTCTTCAATTAATTCTTGCTTCTTTCTTTATTTCGTTCTTTCTTTGCTTAATCTTTCTTCTCTTTCTTCTTGTGATTTATTTGAATCCTCCTCGTGTTTTCTCGCTTCTCCACCTTTCTTTCAGATGTTTGTTCTGTTTCTCTTATTTTTCTTTATAGTTCTTACGTTTGGCTTTGTTTTGGTGTTTGTTTGTTTCGAGTTTTTAAATGTTGTGCTGAAGCCAAAGACAGATTTCTTTGTATCTTCAGCGTTGTATTGTTTTCTTTTTATTTATTTATTTATTTATTTATTATTTTATGCACCTTTCATTCTTCGCTCGGTAACAAATTCCTATTTTATTTTAGTGTTTCCTCATATATTTCAAATGATTTATAATTAGGTATATGTCTCCTGTATTCTCCTTTATTCTTTTCTTTTTTCATCTCTTTGTTTAATAACAATTCACTATTTTAATATCCTCTGAATCATTTTTGCATTTGAGTCATGTCATAAAAATAGCTTTATACGATATCATTAATTTGCAAATCAGCTTTTTAACTTTCAGGTTATTTTTTATATTTAAAATTGCTTGCATCATTTTTTATTTTAATTTATTTTTCATTTACGTGTGCCGTGCCTTTGCGCATTGATATATTATCCATATACCTAAAATCGACTTTACGATCACATTTATGTAGTTAGTTTGATTTTTATTTGTTCTGACCGATCGTCTCCCATAAAAACGTCAATAATCGTTACACGGATTGGCAATTACGATTGCATATTTGCGAGTGTTCCTTTTAACCAACTCTTTCGTTTTAAGAACATTGAAACCAGAACTTCCTTGAGAGAGAGAGAGAGAGAGAGAGAGAGAGAGAGAGAGAGAGAGAGAGAGAGAGAGAGAGAGAGAGAAATTTATATATCGGCGACATGATTCATCTCAAACGTTGGGGGTTTGACATTATTTGACTGCGAATAATAAATAATAATAATAATAATAATAATAATAATAATAATAATAATAATAATAATAATAATGGGAAAGTAAATCCACAGTAGGATGAGTGTTTGGTTTTGTTATTTAAAAGAATAATAATAATAATAATAATAATAATAATAATAATGTACGAGGCTCTAATATTGACAATTAAAAGCCGGAGTAGTGTAAAAAATATATTTACGTACAGGGTTAAAAATGACAAGGAGAGACTTTCGGATACTGCTAATAATAATAATAATAATAATAATAATAATAATAATAATAATAATCTTTAAATCTCTTGAATCTTGAAACTTCCCAAAACCTCTCTTTTACCATCGACTTCCCATTAGCAGCAAAGCGCCCCCCCGTTCAGAGACGGTCCCCCCGAATTCCAGCGGCCGACCCCGCTACAATAAACGAGACCATTTGATGGGTTACAAATTGTTTTATTAAGTTGGCCACGGTAGGTTGAACCCTTACAGTGTGCTGCATTATAGTTACAGATACTAGACAGGAATTCTGATTGAGTATTTAGATATTTTTTTTTAAATGGACATCGAATGAAAGTTAGAGTCATGTGACGCGGTAGATCGTAAAAAGATTTTTGTTGTTCATTAACTTGTTTATTGATTGATTCGGAATTGAATGCAAAGCTGAATAAGTGCATGGTTTAAATGGGTCTTACTTGTACGCGTGAATGATTTACATATTGATTGCATTGCATATATTTCATATATATATAAATATATCTTATTTATATAATAATATATATATATATATATATATATATATATTTATATATTTATATATTTAGATATTATTTAGAAATTGCTTATTTTTTTAGGGGTTATCGAAAATTCACCTCAAATTTGGTTTTAGAAGCTGATGAGATAACTATAGTCTTAACAATGTAGGAGTATGGCGTTGTAAAGTGTCGAAATTATAATGTGCGTCTGCCCAACACTTGAAAGTTCTTGTTTTCTCTTTTCTTGGTTAAGGTACTTGAAGGCTGGTTCTATTCTGTCCCTCACATACACAGCAGGCTGTTAATTCACGACTTTGTGATCATTTTATATTTATATATATATATATATATATATATATATATATATAATATATTATATATATATGTGTGTGTGTGTGGTGTGTGTGTGTGTGTGTGTGTGTTTTGTTTGTTTGTTTGTTTGTTTTCAATATTTACAAAACAGGTTAATCCAATTCCTCTCTCTCTCTCTCTCCTCTCTCGCTCTCTCTCTCTCGCTGGGCTCTCTCTCTCTCTCTCTCTATATATATTATATATATATATATATATATATAGAGAGAGAGAGAGAGAGAGAGAGAGAGAGAGAGAGAGAGAGAGAGAGCAAATCTGGATTAATTTGTGTTGAGCTCAAAATCCGATGGCTTCCATTAAACCTACAGAGGCCCTCCGGAAATTAGTGCTTTTGTGAGGCGTATCCGGTGTGTGATTACTCTTTTGCGGTTGTAGAACCGGTTGTTACAACTTCAGTTCGCGGAACAGATACGTCTTCTCTTTGTGGAACTCTACTTGCGGCACCAGTGTGTGGAACCGATTTTTTTTTTGTTTTTTTTTTTTTTTAATTTGGAATTAAATTAGATTTTTTCTACCTGTGTTGCAAGTTCATATCATAACGTCAGTGCAAATTAACTGATACATTTTGGCCACGTGCAACTGGTGTTAAATCACCGTTGCCGTGAACCGGTGTTAATCATCGTTGTCATGAACCGGTGTCAAGTCATCGTTGCCATGAACCGGTGTCAAGTCATTGTTGCCATGAACCGGTGTCAAGTCATTGTTGCCATGAACCGGTGCCAAGTCATCGTTGCCATGAACCGGTGTCAAGTCATCGTTGCCATGAACCGGTGTCAAGTCATTGTTGCCATGAACCGGTGCCAAGTCATCGTTGCCATGAACCGGTTCCAAGTCATCGTTGCCATGAACCTGTATGTTTAGCTCGCATGAAATCTACGCAATAAGTCAATACGTGTAACAGGTTTAATCAGGCCGTTGCCAGGTACTGGGACGTTGACGCTACCGGTAGTTATACGCATCATGTTAATTGGCGCATAGAACTGATTAGTTGATCGTGTATAGAACCTTAAAAAAAATTTTAACTGCCTAGTCTGCCTAGTACCCTTGTTTAGAAGCGTTGCTTTATTTGTGTATAGATTTTCGTAGTATTCTTGTTTAGATGAGTTACTTTATTTGTTTATAGAATTGCGTAGTACCCTTGTTTAGAAGCGTTTCTTTATTTGTTTATAGATTTTCGCAGTATCCTTATTTAGAAGCATTACTTTATTTATTTATAGAATTACGTAGAATCCTTGTTTAGAATCTTTACTCTATTTGTTTATAGAATTTCGTAGTATCCTTGTTTAGAGGCGTTACCGTAATTTTTTTTATAGAATTGCGTAGTACCTTTATTTATAAGCGTTACTTTAGTTGTTTTTTTGTTTATAGATGCCTTACTTTATTTGTTTATAGAATTACGTAGTTTCTTTGTTTATAGGCGTTACTTTATTTGTTTATAGAATTACGCAGTATCCTTGTTTAGAAGCGTTACTTTATTTGTTTATAGAATTGCGTAGTGTCCTTGTTTAGAAGCGTTACTTTATTTGTTTATAGAATTGCGTAGTATCCTTGTTTAGAAGCGTTACCTTGTTTGTAGAATCAGTAATATAGCATGACGCTAAGCAATAATTCTATAAGGTAGTGTAGAAACGATACTGTAGATTGTCGTTCAAATTGTCAGAAATGGTTCTGTAACGGTTCCTGTTGACACTCCTACTGACAACAGTTCTTGTGATAGATAAAAGAACGGATTATGACATCGTTGGGTAGAGACAGTAAAATTGATAGTTTCATAAAAGTGTGTGTCAGTTGCATTCATTAAAAAAGATTATTGAAAAATTCTACCAACTTACTCATTTAGAACCATTATTTTAAAAAAAGAAAAAAAAACATTTTATTGGAAAATACGACCGACTCATTCATCTACAACCAGTTATATGAAGATTTTCAAAATATGTTTCATAATTGTTATACATGATCGGTTATTATTTATTTATTTTATGAAGAATGAATTAGAATGAATCTCCCCTTAGACAAAAGTCAGTTCTGTTCATTACATGAATAATACCGTCATTATTTTGATTGATAGATGGACTTTGTGTAAGCTGAATTGATAACTTTACCTTTTTCTTCACTGAATGGAGGTTATATTTTGCTTTTGTTTATAAATATACACATGTGTGTGCATGTGTGCGCACATACACATACTCACACAAACAGCTAGTGACAGAACCGCACGGGATTATGGATAGTGCTTTTACTCGTTATTTACTTTTTGTATCCTTTTTACGCAATGTTCCCTATACATAGGTATGTTTGTTTATACATATGTTTTCAGTCTTCGCAACATTTAAACATATGTTTGTTTATACATATGTTTTCAGTCTTCGCAACATTTAAACATATGTTTGTAGTCTTCGCAACATTTATACATATGTTTGTTTATACATATGTTTGTAGTGTTCGCAACATTTATACATATGTTTGTTTATACATATGTTTGTAGTGTTCGCAACATTTATACATATGTTTGTTTATACATATGTTTGTAGTGTTCGCAACATTTTCAGACATGCTGGAAAATGAAGAGTTGCATAAGGTCAGTTTTCACTTTGTGGGATGTAAAATTTTTTTCATTTCATATCTACGAGTATTCATGACGAAATAAATAATATATACGAATGAAAAATAATTATTTCATAGACTTTCCATGAATGTTGGTAGACTTATTCTGTGACACTGAATTTATGAAAACATACAAATGTTAATAGAGTATGAGATATCTTTTTTCCTCTTGTGCCTTCCCCTTCCCTTCTATTCTCATATAAGGAGTTCTCTACGTTGACATTAACCCATACCCCCCACCCCTCCATCTTCCTATCTGGTAACCCCCTTTTCTGGTGCTCGTATCCCAGTGTATCACTCTTCTCCTTAAGCGGCGATTGGATCTGTCTATCTATCAATCTATTCTGTGTATCTGTATAGCCTTGTATTCTTTATGCAAAGATCTCTCTCACTTCTTCTCTCTCTCTCTCTCTCTCTCTCTCTCTCATTCAAGATTGCCCGGAGCTTCACGTATTTAGTCACACTGATCTCTCTCTCTCTCTCTCTCTCTCTCTCTCTCTCTCTCTCCCGTTTCCAGTTACATTGAAGGCTGACCGAACGAAGCTTCACGTCCTTGGTCACTGAACCTACCGTTACCTGCAACGGTCGGTCGTGATGCATTGCTGATTTGCAAGCTATCAAGATTGATTGATCCGATGGTCGCTGGAACTGCGCGTTATGGGAAGACGGTTTTGCCAATAGGGCGGCTTCCTCATTCGCTCTGAACCTTATGTAATATGGATGTAGTATCACGCGGGATACGCCGTTCTTGGGTATTTATTTGCATTTATGCATTTATTTGTATATTATTAATTTTTTTGGGGTGTGTAGCCTATATGCCTATGTACATTTATGCATGTACGTAGAAGATATATCTATATATATATATATATATATATATATTAATATATATATATATATATATATATTATATATATATATATATCTCTCTCTTGTCTTCTCGATTTCTTCACACGTCTTCCGATGCGCTCGTCGCCATAACAAACAAAGCCTGAGACCCAACAGGAAGGATGTGAAGAAATTCCCGTCTGAACGCCCGTAGCAGGATTCGAACCACGTCCGGAGAATCAGAACGAGGTTTGCGGCACCCACCTGACGGTCTTATCTGGTAAAAAGTGACCTGTAGATTTTATGTGTTTGTGTGATGTTGTGTGTATATATATATATATATAATATATATTATATATATATATGATATATATATGTATATATATATATATATATATATATATATATATATATATATATATATAGAGAGAGAGAGAGAGAGAGAAGAGAGAGAGAGAGAGAGAGAGAGTCTCATAAAGTTTTCAGTCCAGAGGTATTCGCTCGCATGATTTCCATCGCATGAATATAAATGCGTGTCGTGGCTTAGAATGGGATGGACGAGAGATGCATTGTGAGCGAATTTTTTTTTCCTTCTTTTTTTGTTTTTTTATTCAAGGAAAAGTTCGATAGAGCATTTCGTTGAATTTGTTCATTTGTTCATGTCAGTTGGTTTAATCGGAAGGGGTGTATGTTTTTATTGTTTATGCTTTTTTTTATTTCCTTTTTTTCTGTATGATGGAGTCGGCTGTTATTTGTATTGTTGTTATTGTTTGCTTTTGATTATTGTTATTGTTGATGATGACGTAAGCGTAAGATGATCATTGCATTTGCTTATGACATATTTATGTAAATTAGATTTTAAATGCGCATATTGCCAAGTTTGTTTAAAAACAAAAAAGGGATAGATTTTCTGTGTACTTGGGAGACACGAAACGAGAAATTATGTTCATATGAGAGAGAGAGAGAGAGAGAGAGAGTTCGGTGAATAGAGTGGAATGGAGTCTTCCATGGATTTCTTGGTTTCTCCGAATTGTGTGTGTCTGAGAGAGAGAGAGAGAGAGAGAGAGAGAGAGAGAGAGAGAGAGAGAGAGAGAGAGAATCCTTCTCTTTCGGTTTCCATGAACGAAGAAAACTTCTAAAAAAGAGCGCAACCATCCTGGGACGAGTAACTTTTTGTCATAAAAGAAAAAAAGTTGTCTTATACTTTTGTGCCATGGCGTTTCCGTTGCATAAGATGACTGACGTTAGTAATACGCAGCCCGCGCCGAGGTAATTGGTTTGTGCAAAGAAGTGATGTATCTTTTATAAACTCGCAGTGGAACTGATTCCGTAAATTTCATCTGTCAAATTTTGATTTGCAATTTGCATAGATTGCAGCCACCCTCTTATGTTTGTCTAGCATACACGGCTTTGTATACTGTTGACGGATAAGTTGTATTTGATTAAAAGCAAAAGGTTTTCCCTTAAAAGGTTTGGCTCATTTTATACTTTCCGTTCTCACAGATCTACTGGTGTGAGACTGCGAGCCCCATGCCCTATTCTAACTATTCTAACCTTGCTAGGGTCCATTATTCTCGACCGAGGACACGGAAATAAATTGACAGAGGCTTAATGGATTATCTCCCTACTGGGATCGATTTTGGGATTGACTTAGGTGCCTTGGTTATCAATATGTTATTTCCCATTATCGGTGGTGAGGGAAAACACAAGGAAGTGTAAATCCACAAACTTATGTAGTATGTGCATGTGTGTTTTTATGATTATATATATATATATATATATTATTATAATATATGATATATACTAATATATATATATATACACTGAAACAATTAATTGATTAATTTACTCAACGCATATCTTTCGCTCATTGTTTCTGTTAAGAACTTACTTGACACATCTCTCTCTCTCTCTCTCTCTCTCTCTCTCTCTCTCTCTCTCTCCTCTCTCTCTCTCTCTATCCCCAGTACGAACGAAACTCCGCACTTACTACTACATGAAATCTTATTTGGAAAGGCGACGTGAGAGGAATAAAAATCAATGCTGCAATGCATATATTCCGTATATTAGTATTGACTTTTAGCCTGCCTGCCTCTCTCTCTCTCTCTCTCTCTCTCTCTCTCTCTCTCTCTCTCTCTCTTCGTGTTGAATGTTTTACTCTTATTATAAATATAAACACTCAATGAAGTAGGCAAGCTTCTTATCTCTCTCTCCTCCTCCTCTCGTCTCTCTCTCTCTCTCTCTCTCTCTCTCTCTCGTGTGAATGTTTTACTCTTATATAATATAAACACTCAATGAAGTAGGCAGCCTCTCTCTCTCTCTCTCTCTCTCTCTCTCTCTCTCTCTCTCTCTCTCTCTCGTGAGATGTTTTTATTGTGTATATTTCTTCGGAATTGTCTTTATTAGGGGTGGGTCCCTGTCTCCTGCTCTCTTCTCTCCTTTGGCGGCTTCCCAAGAGAGCCACGTCGCTTCCAGACCTCCTCCTCATTTTCCAGAATTCCTCGCCCGATGTTTTTATTCCTTAGGAAATCCTGGATGGCTTTCGGTTTCTGGAATCCTCGTCCCTTCGGCTTTACTCTCCCCTAGCGATGCTTCTCGATTGCTGGAACCCTTGCGTCTTGCTTGTGTTCCTTCTGGAATATGGTTTACGGGTTTTGGATTTTGGCTGATCGTTCCAGTTATTGAATTTGTGTCTCTGTGTCGTCCGTCCTCTGTGAGGTCTTTTGACCTCACGAAGTCATTAACCTCATGCAGAGACTTCATTCTCTTCGGAATGCTTGCAGGTCGTTTTCCAGGCTTCCAGAAACTTCGTATTCTTTTGATGGTCGTTCTTTTTGTTTCCAGTATCTATCTGGGAGGTCGTTAACCCTTTCGAATTCTTTAATGGCCTCACTTATGGGCTTTAGGAATTCTTGAAGAAGGACTTGCCTATTTTCAGTGTGTATGATGGCATTTCTTTCACTTGCCATAATTCCTCTGAAAGGTCTTGACCAAATTAAAAAAAACCTGGATTATCTGTTTTGGCTTCTAGGATCTGGTTTTAGAAATTCTTGAAAGTGTTCATTATTTTCAATGTCCGTGATGGTCTTTCTTCCAGTTTCCAGGATTCTTCTGGAAGGTCCTTACCAACTTAGAAAACCCGGATAGTCTGTGTTTTGGCTTCTGGAATCTGGTTTTAGGAATTCTTGAAAGTGTTCATTATTTTCAATGTCCGTGATGGTCTTTCTTACAGTTTCCAGGATTCTTCTGGAAGGCCTTAACCAATTTGAAAAACCTGGAAGGCCTGAGTATAGGTTTCTGGAATCCTCTTAGAATGTCTTGACTCCGATCCAAATCCTCAAGGGTAATCCCTTTCGGAAATCCGTATTGTCGTTAGTTTCGGATTCCAAAATCCTTCCTCAACAAATTCCCGGGTTTTGAAACCCAGGTGGTTTCCTCGGTGTTTCTGAAGCCCTGGATTAAATGTAGGAAATTCATCCGGGTCGGATGTCACCTGCCAGATTGGATTTCGTCAGCAGCTCTTAGTCTACTGTAGAAAGAGCACCTGGTGTGAATCTAAATCACGTCTTGTAGTTCCCTAATTGACTCTGCTGACGTTTCTAGGAAATTGATTGTGCTGGAAGGTTGGATATTTCTGGGATAATAAGACTTATGATGGCTTATTCTGTTGATATCTAATGGTACAGTGTATAAGAGTTATCATTGCGGATTATTTGAAATTTACGCAGTATATCTGTAGAAGAGGATAAGAAAATAAATAGGTAGCTGAGCTCTTGAAAAAAAAGTAAAAAATGGGCCGAAAAACAGTCGAGTTTTCTGTACATCGTATATTAACAGGGCAACGAAATTAGATATATTTTTCAGTGGTCTCGGTATAATGCTGTATGAGCTGCGGCCCATGAAACTTTAAGCGTGGCTCGGTAGTGGCCTGGCCTCATCGTTGCCAGACGCACAATTACGGCTAATTGTTTCCTTAAATAAAATAAAACCTACTAAGGCTAGAGGGCTGCAATTTGGTATGTTTGATGTTTGAAGGGTGGCTGTTCATCATACCAATTTGCAGCACTCTAGCCTTGGTAGTTTTTAAGATTAGAGGGAGGACAGAAATAGTGCAGACGGACAGACAAAGCCAAGGACAAAATACAATAGGTTTTTTCAGAAAACTAAAATTAATCTTCAACTCGGTGACCACTGAATAAAAAATATAATTTTTATGGGCAATACCTTTACGTCTTCATGTGATTGTAATTTATCAAACCAAATATCTAAATATAATTATAATATATATATATATATATATATATATATATATATATATATATATATATTATATATATATATAATCCAGTCTATTGATCAGACGCAGAGACGAAGGTCTAACGCTGGACATAACCTCTGACGTCATCGGTTCAGAGATAACAATGGGAAATTTGTAAACAAGTTCCGATAAGGATCGTGCATCCGGTGGCCGAGAGTTTTCAACAAAGGAGTCGTGACCTTGACCCCGACAAAAGAATTTTTTTTTCCAGGAGTGATTAACAATGTTATTACTGTTCTTTGTTGTTGATCAATTTTAATTATGTGTGTTAATAATATTATTAGTCGTGTTGTTATTTTGCAAAGGTTGGGTTTATTTGAACAAAGTGGTGGCTTTTTCGTAATTTAAAATTCATGTTATTTTGGTTTGCTGATGGTATTTATCTTACCGTTATATTTTTTTTGGTCGTCTTGTACATACATATGTGCGTACATGCGTGATCGTTACGGTTATAGTATATTGCCTTATTTTATATAATTTTATATTCGTGCGTGATCGTTACAATACTTTTATTGCATTGTATTTTTCATTTTCCTATTCAAGTCACGATGTAAAGACAGACAGACAGAACGAGAGAGAGATGAGCAGCGAGAGAGAGAGAGGAGGAGAGAGCGAGAGAGAGAGAGAGAGAGAGAGAGAGAGAGAGATCGTAATAATATAGATAATACATACCTTTCAGTTAATGGTCGTTCCCTGCATAAATATAATTGGGTATTGACGCACACAAAAATAGAAATAAAACCGTATTAAATAACGGTGAAAATTCCATTGACCCTTCATTATTATTATTATTATTATTATTATTATTATTATTATTATTATTATTATTATGGACCCTCCAGCCTAGCTATTCTGATGAAATATGAAACCGTCATTGTTTCTGATTGAGAGAAAAGATATTTCTTCTTTCTGAGTTGTTTGGTTTTCAGTATTCTGTCTTCCATCATTCTACTTGAAGGCCAGATATGAGTTACCTGAAGGTCGGTGCTTTGACGTAAAGGTCGCGGGTAGCGGTGGCCAATGACACAATGTTTTAAGGAACAGAAGAGACACTGTACTGTTATATGTTATGAAATAAATTTATATATATATATATTATATATATATATATGCTTAAAAAAATCACAGTAGATGCACGTGACTTCATGAAATAAGCGAATACCACAGGAAAATGATAGTCAGAAATCCAAGCGCTTTCGTCTTTACTAAGACGAAAGCGCTTGGATTTCTGACTATCATTTTGCCTGTGGTATTCGATCACATATATATATATATATATATATATAAATATATATATATATATATATATATATATATGTTATCCTATCTGTCTAGATTGTGTGTGTTACTGTCAATTCTTGTGTATTCCATGTATATGGCCTTGACTTGATCAAGAAATAATAATATATATATTATATGTATATATATATATATATATATATATATATATATATATATATATAGTTAGTTAAATATTGTAAGGGACTCAAGGTCCTCTAATCACATTTGACCTTTACAAAGCGTCCTGTGCACTTAATGTCTGTTGTAAATATAGAAGAAAAAGCGATAGATGTATTTGAAGTGATAAAAAAAACCAATGATAATATAATGGAGATTAAGGGTGGCTGTATGGTCTAGATTATTAGGTGTATGAACGTTATTGATTAATTTCTTGAAAAGTTGTTGGTTTCACTAATACCTACTATGTCTGTCTTAAGCTTTGAGGGTTATTTTGTTTTGTTAATTTTGTAGTTTCATTACTACTGTGTAGTATACGCAAAAAGTCATCTATGGTGTAAGTATGAATTGACGGTGACCGTTTTATTGTTGCTCTTCTGGAGCCATACTTTGTCAGTTGAAACGACACACACACGTATATACCTACTATCATACACATTGATATATATTTATGTTACGTGTGCGTTAATATAATATATCATATTATATAATATATATATATATATATATATTAATATATATAATATATATATATAATGCTATGTGTGCATGCGCGTGTAAAATTATCTACGGACGGAATAGGTTTGTTTTGCCAATTTAAATAACTCGGCCTCACGACAGCTAAAACGTGATTATTAAACTGAGAATGTGGTCACGAAGGCAAGCAGCCAAGGCCGGTGAGATTCTCAAGGCTTGCATTCTATTTACATATGTTCCTAATGCACTCGTTTTACGTTATTATATATATATATATATATATATATATATATAGATAATATATAATAATATATATATATATATAATAATAATATTAAACGAATATCCACAGGAAAATGTTAGGCAGAAATCCAAGCGCTTTCGTTTTTACGAATTAATTCGTTCCTTGATAATGTCTTCGTAAAGACATAAGCGCTTACTGCCTATCATTTTCCAGTTGAGAGAGAGAGAGAGAGAGAGAGAGAGAGAGAGAGAGAGAGAGAGAAGCCTCTTGAATGCAAAGCATCGGTAAATTTAGTTCCGTCGTTCGCCGATCTATAAATATGTCTCCTGGAAAGGGATGACGTCATCCGTGTTTTGATGACGACTAGCCACTGCTTAAGAGGAATGACGTCGATTTGGAGGTTTTTTGTAACGATTGCCTCAAAATAATCTCTCTCTCTCTCTCTCTCTCTCTCTCTCTCTCTCTCTCTCTCTCTCTCTCTCTCTCAGAATCACTGTTTATTTTGACTAGTATTTTTTTCTGAAGATATAAGAAAAATGGAGCGATTGACGATAATCTCTCTCTCTCTCTCTCTCTCTCTCTCTCTGGCAACAATTTCCTTCCTGAATTGAAATTCGTGTCGTAATCATTTCCGTGGTTATAACGATAGAACGACCTGTTATGTATTTCCGATAAGTGTAATTATAGCAGCTTATTAGCGGCCAGATTACAGCTCTGTTTAAAACTTTTTATCTTTATTTGATATTTTGCTTTGTTTGATGTTTTTATTTTATCTTATTATATTAGAATTAAAGCTGATTGCCTCTTCTTTTTTATTTTCGACGATGCTTTTATAAAGTCTAATTGTACATTGAAGTGCTTTTTATGTATAGTTGTTAA
Source organism: Macrobrachium nipponense (assembly GCF_015104395.2). Taxonomy (NCBI): domain Eukaryota; kingdom Metazoa; phylum Arthropoda; class Malacostraca; order Decapoda; family Palaemonidae; genus Macrobrachium; species Macrobrachium nipponense. Next base: position 54,899,246 of record NC_087220.1, read on the forward strand.
TTTGGCTTTTACTTGTTGTTATTTGCTTTTCAAATTTATTTTGTCCTTCGGAAAAAAATATATTTTTTGTTTCATTTCTCTTATACCGTAATATATTCCTCTTTTTTTCCCCTCACAAGAATGACAACTCCCTCAGAACAATACCGGGAACTGGTCAAGTTGTTGTAGTGTGTCTTTTGCTCTGCTGTTCAGCCTTTTGTTTTGTTGTTTCGTCCTTCTTGCTTCGTTAACGTGATGCAGATGTTTTCATTTGTCGTCTGGTGTTGTTGCGCATGCATTTGTTGTTGTCATATTTTTGGTATTACTTAATCGTCTTTGGTTAGCTTTGTTGTTGTTTTATGTTCTTGTTGCATTTTATTTATTTTTATTTATTTATTTAGTTATTTATTATTTTATTTATTTTTATTTATTTTTATATATTTTTTTATTTTTTTTTATTTTTTTTTTTCATTTTTTTATTTTTTTTTATTTTTTTTTTGCTTATGACAATGCATGATACTTTCTTTTGTTTATATGTCCTCCCTTTGTTGCTGTACATTGAACGGTGGTGGCGATGTTTACCCACTGTTTTTGTTTTGCCCTTCTTCCTTTTCGTCTACTTACAATGCAGATGTTTTCCTCCAGGCCACTTTTTTTTCTTCGTTGTTGTTCTCGTTTATTTATTTATTTGTTTTTTTTTTTTTTTTTTTTGGGGGGTTGGGGGGGGGGGGTTGGGGGCGCATGTCAAGCTCCCTTTGATGGATTGTAGAGCAGCTGCTTAGACGCTTCGTGGTAATTTCATTCAAGGTTACTCTCATGTCTTGAGATTGCATTTGTGCTCTACTCGCGCGCTCTGTCATGCACGGCTTGCATAAGAGAGAGAGAGAGAGAGAGAGAGAGAGAGAGAGAGAGAGAGAGAGAGAGAGAGAGAGAGAGAGAGTAATTACATAAAATGTTTCGTATGAGTGAGATCACTTGGTAAGAGAGAGAGAGTGTGTGTGTGTGAGAAAATTGCATAAAATGTTTCGTATGTGTGAAACCACTTGGCAAGAGAGAGAGAGAGAGAGAGAGAGAGAGAGAGATATAAATTGTATAACATGTTTCGTATGAATACGACTGGTAGGTGGGAGAGAGAAATTATTAAACCGGCCATATATTCGCTTAAAAATATTGTAGGTCATTGCAATGAATGTAGGGTTGTGTGATCCAGGAGTCAGTAAAGGCCAACCTTTAAGATTGGAAGACTTGGTGTTTAGGATAAGGACAATGTTCTGTATGGCTCCGTTTTTCTAAGACTTGGCTTGATATTCAAGGGGTACTTAATCCAAAGTTGTCAAATTCAAATTTGGTTTAGGGTCAAGCATTAGGTCATCTAATGGTCTAGAATGGAAAGGCTCGGTCATCATCTAGTTTGGTGTCGTATGCAAATTTGTGTATCCTTCTAGTTAATCCTACATCAGTGTCATTAATGTAGATAAAAAACGAGATTGGGCCAAGGACAGAACCCTGAGGAACTCCGCTTGTCACATCTATGTCAACAGATAACAAGGT
>NC_087220.1:54908275-54910638 GCF_015104395.2 Macrobrachium nipponense
GTTGGTGGTCTCTTTCTTTCGCTTCGAACTATCCCAGCCTGACGGTGGCGGCGATGATCCCTTTTAAAAAGTTAAGAATTCATGGTTTGTGGTCGGTGGCTTTACTCTGCACTGTGTATGTGTGTGTGTGTGTGCATCCTTCATCAAGGCTTACTCTGTAGAGTCATAAAATCTATCTATTGAGTTCGATGTTGTACTGTAAATCTGTGAGGTGTGTATGTGTTTATGTGTCTGTATGAGAATTATACTTGAATATTTCCGGTATGATTTCAGAGAGAATGTTGTACTATATACCTCTTGAATGCGCCGTGAATTTTGTCAGCCGCATCAGTGTGAGGGATTTCCTTCCCCTCTGATGACTTCAGCATTTTCATTGTGATTTTGTGCGTATTGGGATTTATTATTCCTTGCTTTGTCAAGCCAATGACTGCCACCCTCAGTACTACGTTACTGTCAGGTACTACCTGTTCACGTTCATTGTTTAGGTTAATGGAGACGCTTTGGCTTTAAGGGAACGTGCCTGTTCTTTATGGAAAACACACACGCACACGCACAGACACCGATCTATAACAAGTGTTATCCACGGTTATGAACCGACGGGGAATCAGAACTCGAGAGAGAGAGAGAGAGAGAGAGAGAGAGAGAGAGAGAGAGAGAGAGAGAGAGAGAGTTGTAGACGCCCTCCCCTTTAATCATGTGATAATATTCTTTTGTTTCTCCACACAGGCTTTCGCTAGAATGCCTTTCATTATTCGCCGAAGATAGAAATAAGCTTCTTCCATTATCATTTCTCAGAGATTTTGCTAGATTAGAAATCATTTTATGATAAACTAAGGGAAGTGGAATTCACAAACTGCCACTTGAGTCGTTTCCTAACTCCACTGATGAGGTGCCTTCGTGTACTACGGTCTCGGAAACTGATTTATCAGTAAATTCCTTTCGCCTTTATTCTGTCAGTTGGAATTAACTCACGGTGGAATGATCTTTCATGCTTGGGACTGAGCATCTTATTTTTTTTCTGCTCTCAGGGGAAGTCATGATTTAATTGGAATGACATTCCTCAGTGTGATTATTAAGTTGCTCATTTAGCGTTCCTCCGGAATGACTTCTTTCAGTAGAGTGACTTTTAATGTCGGTGTAATGACATATCTCCAGGAATGATTGCATTCAGTAGAATGACTGACCCTTTCTGTGAAGTCATATTTTCCTGTGGGTTCATTATTAGAATGACCCCTAGGTTCTGTCAAATAACCTGCCTTTCTCTCTTGAGTGTCATTCATTCTCTTACCTCCAGTAAGAGAATGAATGGTGGTGTCAGTATATTATGTACCAGCATTTCAATAGAATGACTTATAGAATGATGTCAGTATATTATGTACTAGCATCTCAGTAGAATGACTTATCAAGAGAAGGGTCCCCATCTCAGTAAAATAACCTGCCTTTCTTTCTTAAGTGTCATTCATTCTCTTACCTCGAGTAACAGAATGAAGGATGGTGTCAGTCAATGACCATCACCTAAGTAGAATGACTTACCAGAGAGCTAACCAACCATCTCGCTCTGACAATCCCTTCTCAGGCGACAGAATGAATTCTTCCAATAATTCAGTGACTCGTAAATGCTCTCACACACACACACACACACACACACACCCTCTTGGCAGAATGATTCTTCCGTCAGAGACGTAAATCTCTTCAATCTCTTCATTGTCTTCTCTCTCTCTCTCTCCCGAGCGGTGTCTCTCTCTCTCTCCCTGCTGGCTCCAGTGATCATCTTTAAAAAGTTAAGAATTCATGGGCAGTGGTAGTGGCTGCAGATGGCTTTACTCCAGATTATTGTGTGTGAATTGTGCATGAAGCTTTGCGTAGTCCATCAGGGGGAACAGCAGAGAGAGAGAGAGAGAGAGAGAGAGAGAGAGAGAGAGAGAGAGAGGGGGGCGGCGAGAGAAGAGAGATTCAAGCAAGGAATGGTGGATTAGGATGAAAAGGACAAGTAGGAGAGAGAGAGAGAGAGAGATGAGATGAGAGAAGAGAGAGAGAGAGAGAGAGAGAGACTCAGCAAGTATGGAATGGTATAAGATGATGACAGAAGTGAGAGAGAGAGAGAAGTGAGAAAGAGTGAAATAAAGAGAGAGATTCATGCAAGTAGGAATGGTATAAGGGATGAAAAGAAAGTAAAGAGAGAGAGAGACGATAGGTGTATGAGTTGCGGTAAAACAAAAGAGGAATAAAAGCTTAGAGAGAACTCATGAATTATGAGGTAGCACCATTGGCATTACTCTGCCAGATAACCTTGAATAAGTAAAATCAATCAGTCCTGAAATGTACAGCATGACCTCGAGGAGGTCTTCCTTCCTTTCTCTGAA
>NC_087220.1:54911138-54913638 GCF_015104395.2 Macrobrachium nipponense
TGGGTACCATATCATATTGCAATATTCAAGTGGACTACGAACATATGTTTTATAAAGCATAATCATGTGTTCAGCTTTTCTTGTTTTGAAGTGCCGTAACAACATTCCCATTTTTTTTGTGCTTTACATTTTGCCAAACAGAATGGCTATTTTGATCATTGCATAACATGTTCCTATTCATCATCACACCAACCAAGGTCTTTAACTGCTTCCTTATTTGTGATTGTCTCATTATTAGGTCCCCTATATGCATATAGCTTTCCTTCCTCTGTCTCCATAATTTATTGATTCAAATTTATCAGAGTTAAATACCATCCTATTTACCTCTGCCCAATCATATACTTTGTTAAGGTCTCTTTGTAGAGCGTTCCTATCTTCATCACAAGTAATTTCTCTACTTATTTTCTTGTGTCATCAGCGAAACTACTCACTACCGAATCCTTAACATTACTGTCTATGTCTTCAATCATAATAACAAACAATATTGCAGCTATCACCGTACCTTGTGGCACACCGGATATTACCTTGGTTTCATCCGATTTCTCATCGTTTGCAATAACTATCTGTTTTCTGTTGTGTAAAAATTCTTTTAACCATCTTCCTACTTTATCTACGATATTGTGTTTTCTAATTTTCTTTGCTAATATATTATGATCTACTTTGTCAAAAGCTTTTGCAAAGTCTAGATAAACCACATCTGTTTCATTTCCGCTTTTCATATTTTTGAATATGTTCTCACGGTGGACTAACAGTTGGGTTTGTGTACTTTTTCCGGGTACGAAACCGTGTTGTCCTATATTAAACAAATTATTTTTTATTAAATGTTTCATATATTTTTCTTCATTAACCCTTTCATACACTTGCATAATATGTGATGTTAGACTCACAGGCCTATAATTACTTGCCTCTAGTCCTTGATCCACTTTTGAAAGTAGGGTGATATATGCTAATTTGTGCTCATCATAAATCTTGCCTGTATCTACACTTTGTCTTAATAACTATTGCAAGTGGCTTTGCGATAGAATGAACTACTTTCTTTAACAAAATAGCAGGGACTCCAGTCCGGCCCTGCATCAGCTCCATTTTTTATTTCATTAATTGCCTGCACAATCAGCTTCATTAATTTCTATGTCAGAGCTAAATAATCACTGATTTTCGTCCCTTACTTCTATATCATTATCTTCATTATCTATTCTAGGGGTGAATTCTCTCTTATATCGTTCTGCCAGTATGTTGCAAATTTCCTTTTTTTCATTCATTAATCTCCCTTCAATTCTCAGAGGGCCTATTTCTATTCTTCTTTTATTCATCTTCTTCGCATATGAGTAGATGTTTGGGGTTTTGCTTGATATTTAATAGGGTTTTTTCTTCCAAGTCCCGTTTTTCATTTTCTTTTGATTGTATAATCTTTTGTTCTGCATTTTCTATCTTACTTTTTAGTTCTATAACTTTCCATGCATTTTTTTCTTTTGCAAGACCTTTTTTCCACTTTCTGATTTTCTGGAACAAGATCCTTCTGTCTCTTGGTATGCATGAATGATGTTTACTTTTCTTCTTCGGTATATATTTATCCACTATTTTCTCCAATATTTTATATAATATCTCCGTATTTACCCTTATGTCATCACTTACGAAAATGTTATCCCAATCTTTGTTTAATTCTTCATTAATTTCTGACCATTTTATATTTTTTACTGTAGAAGTTGTATTTTCCATATCCTTCCCACTTTTTTCATTTCTTGCTTATCTCTATTTTCACTTGCTTTGGAATGAACTGTTAATTCTATGACATTATGATCTGAAACTACTCGCATTATAAAACTATTATTTCTTTAACATAATTCATCTCGTTCACAAATACTAGGTCTAAAGTATTTTCTTTCTTGTTGGCAGGTGATTTATTTGTTGAATGTTGTATTCTAGTAGCATATCTAATAGCTTTTCAAATTGCCTCTTATCTTCTGCACTACTATTACTCTCTTTTTTATATGTATAAGTACAACCACAGTCTCCTATTCGTTCTTTCCATTCTACGAAAGGAAAGTTGAAGTCACCAGATAGGAGAATAGTCCAGTCCTTGTGATTTCTACATATCATCCAATCCAATTCAATTATTAAGTCAAACTCTTTAGTATTAGGAGGTCTATATATTACTATGTTCATCATTTTTCAGATTCAAATTCTACCGCTATTAGTTCACATTCTGAGTTACTATATTTCTCATATATTTTTCCTTGTTTTTTGTCTTTCCCATATATTGCGGTTCCCCCTTGATTCCTATTTTTCTATCTGATCTATAAGTATGGAACCCTTTTATTTGATCATCATTCCCAGTCTCTTGGGAATACCAGGTTTCACTTATATTCATTATATCTATTTTCTTTTCATTTTGGGTTAGTTCTTCTAAGTACTCTATTTTTCTTTTTGAGTTACTCGTAACTAAAACCCTGCGCATTCATCACTATGATGGTTTGCGTGTTTTCTCCTTCATTTAATATTG
>NC_087220.1:54918638-54966138 GCF_015104395.2 Macrobrachium nipponense
GTGTGTGATGGAAACGGAGTTTTTGTGTGTGTGTGTTGGAGAGAGAGAGAGAACGCTAATCTTGCCCACGCTTAAGTGTTGTCTTTTTTTATGATGTAAATAACGCTGACTTTATAGAAAGGTTATTTTTATACAGACCATTAGCCTCTGATGTCATGATATAGCCATATTTTACTTGACATCATAAGCTGACGTTAATGTTAGTTAGTTAATGACGTTTTCATAGCAATTATCTACTCGTGACCTCATAATTCTGGGTGCGAACAATCATGTTCATTATTTTCCATTTGTTTGATATATGTTCAAGTTTTATTGTATTTGATTGTCTGTGTTTATTGTTTTTTCGCTTCCATAGTATATTCATAAATTCAGGGTTTTCAGATGTGTTAAATTTTGAGGGCGTTACATTTTTTCGCACTTTCTCATCAACTAATTTTTTTTTTTCTGAAACGAAAACCATTGTGTCGGCTTCGTCTGTCTGTCCGCACTTTCTTCGTCAGCACTTTTTCCGTCCGCCCTCAGATCTTCAAAACCACTGAGGCTAGAGGGCTGCAAATTGCAGTGTTGAACATCCACCCTCCAGTCATCAAACATACCAAATTGCAGCCTCCTAACCTCAGTAGTTTTCATTTTAGTTAGGTTAAATTGTGCCATAACCGTGCGTTTAGCAACGATATAAGCGGTGGTTAAAGTTTCATTGGCCGTGGCTCATTGAGCATTATACCGAGACCACTGAAAGTAATCAATATTCGGTTACTCTATTATAGGCTGTACAGAAAACTCGATTGTGCCGAAGAAACTTCGGCGCATTTTTTACTTTTTTTTTATAGCAATATATTAATTAATTTTTTTTTATACCAATAACCTCTTTTGTATAACTACTTAGTTTCGTTTTAAAGCTGCTTTTTGTAGTTCCATAGCTCATTATAAAACTCATAACGTAAAAGACTAGATTTATATATCGTCTTAAGGAAATGACATAAGAAACCAAAAATGGCAATATTTAAATCGGTATAATAACTTTATATCTGAAACACTAATTTTATTTATCTCTGAGAAAATCATCATAACTGACGTTTTCAATTAAATATGAAAAATGCCAGATGACAATCTTTAAATCACTACAACAATTTCCTCCTAACTCTATAATGACCCCCCCGCCCCCCGCCCCAGGTATAGCCCGGCTTAAAACTGTTCCCCAATTGTCAGAAGGCCATAATGGAGGCAGGCAGCGGTCTTAATGAATTGTGCCGAATAAATGAATATACATCCAAACTTGTCAACAACTAATTGAATTTGGTCCTTCAGCATCGGTGCGTAGTAGTGTTGCTCTTTGATTGGGGGCCTCTCTCTCTCTCTCTCTCTCTCTCTCTCTCTCTCTCTCTCTCTCTCTCTCTCTCTCTCTCACACCCCAGCAAGCAACCATACATACTTCCATACATGGACGTATGGGTAACGAAGGCATACACATTCATATATACCTATGTATGTTTGTATGTATATTTGGCTATGTATGTATTTGTGTATGAATACCTGCCTCCTTGAAAGAGTGTGTGAAATGAGTGACGCATTTCCTCCATATGATGAGTCAAATCGCGGTGGTATCATTTATTAGCGTTCTATTTATTTGTGCCCTTTTATTTTTGTAGCTTTACCCCGTAATGAGATATTTGTTCCGGCCTGGAACTTCATGCATAAAATATGCATCAATTACTGCCGTATTGTTGGTCTGTGAGCGCCAGAGCAGGGGAAAGGGATTTGGTTTCTTTGTATGTTTTTGTGTTTGTTGTCAGACTTTTAAAATATTTTTGTTGCATTGTAGTATTTGTTTGTTCTTGTTTGTCAGTCTTCTATTTGTTGTTGTTGTTTTTTTGTTTTGGAAGTGTCAAAGTTCTATTTAAAATTCGGAAAAGTACAGAAATGGTTTTAACTGCTCCACGGATGGAGTACACTAAAACAGAACTGCGTATAGTATGATTGACAGGTTATATAAAAACAATCGTTCAAGTTAATATTTCAGATTTTTTTATTTTTTTTTTGTAAGGGAAAGAATTTACCATTCCTCCATCATGACACTATTGTATAGCCAGTTTCGAAACACTGTCTTCAAGATTGTAGAAAATATTTTATATTGATAATATATGTCGTCAAAGGCATTCTAGGTCAAATTCCTAATGAGAATAACCCGAAAGATAGTCATTTTATTATTGCCCCAAACGTAATTGTATTTAGTTTAAGCATAAGGGCGATTACTCTTAGGTTATTGATAAGCTCGTCAATGTCATTGGCATTCAGACTAGACTTTCTGTATCAGTGACGTGTAATCAATATTCCATTTGTATATCTATTCTACCGTCTCATATGGTCTCGTGCCCCCACTCTCTCTCCATCATACCCCACCCCTGTCCCTAGCCCTCTCCCCCATTCCCTCTCACCCCCCTCCCCCCCCACTTTCTCCGGACTCGTCACACATAGAAACCATAAAACTAAGTAGCTGTCCAAATGATTATTATTAATGACGGATTTCCCTCATTGGTGATGGTGATTTATTTATCGTCCTTTCTGGGTAATGAACTGAGTTGTTTGTTTACTCGTCTGTGTCTGTGTTGCTCTGTGAAATGAAATGGTGTTTTCATTTTGACGATGTTTTTCCCTCCAACTTCAATGATGTTTGTCTCTCTCCTCTCTCTCTCTCTCTCTCTCTCTCTCTCTCTCTCTCTCTCTCTCTGGGTTATTTATGTCTCTTGTGTTGCTGTGCTGTGTGAAACTTAATAATGTTTTATCCTAATTGATGTTTTTTTCCCCAATCTTCAGAGAAGTTGCTCTCTCTCTCTCTCTCTCTCTCTCTCTCTCTCTCTCTCTCTCTCTCTCTCTCTCAGTGTGGAGTGATGTTATGTTTACACAAGCCCAACGATGTTTTTCTAGTTTTGGATGAAGGTTTTCACAAGTTTTGGAACAAGATTTTTTTCCACATTAAAAGTGTTGTATTTCCGTGTCCTTTGGAAGCTTGATTTTCAGTTCAGTGGACACTGGAGGATTGTTCCATATGAATAGGTGTTTATCTTCATAATAATAATAGTAATAATAATGTCTTAATAAGCTCTTGTGCAACGTAGGAATTATGGCACAAGTTGGTTATGATAAATCCCCCTGGTTTGAGTGTTTGCTACTCTGGGAGTAAGCCTACAGACTACTTTGTTGATGGTCTTGGTGTTGTTGGGGGGAGGTAGGAAATGTCTATGGAAGAGCCTAGAAAGATCTGAAAAAGGTATTTCGCGTTGAGTTAAAGATACAGGAATTTTACGATATATTTGTGGATGAAAATTTTAAAAAATAATGTGCATGTTAAACAGTACAGAAAAATTATTTCTATTATAAAATATAGCTTATTTACTTTAATTTTCGTCGGTGAAACAGGCTCTATTTGACCGTAGATTTTAGCACGTTTTAGTTTACGTTACAAATAGGAATATAATGTTTACCACTTATGCGTGAGTGGGAAATCTTGCACGCTTCCCGAGTTAGTTGGAGGTCGGATCACGCCCTGTTAATTATGTAAGAATCAAAGATACAGGTCGTTAGAATTACCTCAGTAGTTGCGTGAAATTTTAATTACTATTTTCATTAATCTGAATATTAATAAAAAAAACCGTTCTGGTCAGAGTTTATTTTTTAATTATTATTTATTTATTTTATTTATTTATTTTTTTTTTTTGCTCTATCACAGTCCTCCAATTCGACTGGGTGGTATTTATAGTGTGGGGTTCCGCGTTGCATCCTGCCTCCTTAGGAGTCCATCACTTTTCTTACTATGTGCGGCTTTTCTAGGATCACACTCCTCTGTATGAGTCCTGGAGCTACTTCAGCGTCTAGTTTTTCTAGAATTCCTTTTCAGGTAATCTTGGGATCGTGCCTAGTGTCTCCAATGATTATGGGTACAATTTCCACTGGCATATCCATATCCTTCTTATTTCTATTTTCAGATCTGATACTTAGCCATTTTTTCCCTTTCTTTCTCTTCAACTCTGGTGTCCCATGGTATTGCGACATCAATGAGTGATACTTTCTTCTTGACTTTGTCAATCAACGTTACGTCTGGTCTATTTGCACGTATCACCTTATCTGTTCTGGTACCATAGTCCCAGAGGATCTTTGCCTGATCGTTTTCTATCACTCCCTCAGGTTGGTGCTCGTACCACTTATTACTGCAAGGTAGCTGATGTTTCTTGCACAGGCTCCAGTGGAGGGCTTTTGCCACTGAATCATGCCTCTTTTTGTACTGGTTCTGTGCAAGTGCCGGGCATTGGCTTGCTATGTGGTTTATGGTTTCATTTTTCGCATTGCACTTCCTACATATGGGAGAGATGTTATTTCCGTCTATCGTATTTTGAACATATCTGGTTCTTAGGGCCTGATCTTGTGCCGTTGTTATCATTCCTTCAGTTTCCTTCTTTGAGCTCTCCCCTCTGTAGCCATTGGCCATGTGTCATCGCTGGCTAGTTCTTTAGTCTGTCTCATGTATTGTCCGTGCATTGGTTTGTTGTGCCATTCCTCTGTTCTGTTTGTCATTCTCCTGTCTCTGTATATTTCTGGGTCTTCGTCTACTTTTATTAGTCCTTCCCATGCACTCTTTAGCCACTCGTCTTCACTGGTTTTCAGATATTGCACCAGTGCTCTGTTCTCGATGTTGACGCAGTCCTCTATACTTAGTAGTCCTCTCCCTCCTTCCTTTCGTGTTATGTACGTATAGTCTGTCGGTATTTGCCCTTGGGTGTAGTGCTTTGTGTATTGTCATATGTTTCCTGGTTTTCTGATCTATGCTGCGGAGTTCTGCCTTTGTCCATTCGACTATTCCTGCGCTGTATCTGATTACTGGCACTGCCCATGTGTTTATGGCTTTTATCATATTTCCGGCGTTGAGTTTTGACTAGAGTATCGCCTTGAGTCTCTGCATATATTCTTTGCTGATCGTGTCCTTCATCTCTTGGTGTTTTGTATCCCCTCCTTACATTATTCCCAGGTATTTGTATCCAGTCTCATCTATGTGTTTGATGTTGCTCACATCTGGTAGCTTTATCCCTACAGTTCTCGTTACTTTTGCCTTTTTGTATGTTTTTGAATTATTATTATTATTTTATTATTATTATTATTATTATTATTATTATTATTATTATTATTAATGTTGATATAAATAACAAATATGATTCTTAAAGACGTGGAATGCCAGCAGGTTAGAGGGGACGAGTAGAGGCCAAGGGGGAATTGGGGTATGAAACCCCCCACCCTCCCATCCCACGTGGAGGAGGAGGAGGTGGTAGTTGGCAGGAGGAACAAGTTTCCCAGGAAGTGAGAAGAAAAGGAGGAATCTTTTGCTTGTTTTCCTCACTTTGCTTTTTAAGGTCAAGGAGAACCTGTCTCTTTCTCTTCCTTCGACTTGATTTTCCTGTTTTTTTTTTTTTTTTTTTCTTGTAATTTGGTCATAGGTTTGTTTGTGTTTCAGTTTTGAATGGAATGTTTGTCTTCCCGCGATGTTTTGTTTATAGATTGTTAAAGAATTAACTGTTGTAATGCATTTTTTTATATACTGCCAATTTTTTTCGCTTCCGTTTGGCGACTAGTTTTTTGTTACCCGCGTTATTTTTTATTTAACCGAATTAATTTTTTACACCAAGGTTTGTACTCTGTATTTTTTATACTCTTTGATTTTTAGATTGTCAGCAAAATTTATGAACTTTAAAAATGTTTTCGTGTATTTTATGAGTTAAAAATTATTTTCGGTGCGAGAAAACCTTATTTGTAAATTAACTTATTTATAAAGGGAAATGAGCTGCATTTGTTTATAAATTTTGTTATAAACATTTTAATGAAGGTTTTGAGGGTTTTATTTAATTTTATCATAGGATACTTTAGAGTTCTCCTCAGTGGATATAACACCTATGTTACGCAGTTGTAAATACAAAAGAAATTACCTTTTATGAACTATAAAGCTGTTTGTTCATTATTAGTCGTAATATCTGCACTATTATCGACACCGCAACAGGTCAGTGTGTGACCTTTTACGTCAAATTATGACGTATGACGTATTTTGATAGGTTATGTTACGGTATTTTTATATAGAATTAGGTTAGAGTAAGCTTGAACACCCACAATAAACCCTGTTAAAGAAAAAGAATATCAACAGGGAGGAAAAAGAAAATGCCCCTTTTTTTACAGGATTGGTCACTGCAATCTTATCGAAGAGCAGCTTAAGAAAGGTCAGGTAATGCCTAACTGTGGATCGAAGACTGATATTAAGGTAGCAGTAAGGATTAATATAATGACGATTTACTGGAAATTTGGTGAAGGGGAAATGAAGCATATATTATATTTACATATTTTTCTCCAAATAGTCAAGGAAAATAAGTCTCCAACAATGGGAATTAATGACTCAACAAAGCGATTAAACGAATTTCCGACTAAACGAGCGAACGAATTTCCAACGTAAAGAGTGAACGAACCTCACTCAAAGTGAATGAACGAATCCCCACCAAAACGAGTGAACGAATCTCCAATAAAATGAGTGAAATCAACTTTAACAAAATTAATGAACGAATCTCCAACAAAATGAGTGAAATCAACTGTAACAAAATTTAGTGAGTGCACGATCTCCAGCAAAATGAGTGACATAAACTAACAAAATGAGTGAACGAATCTCCAGCAAAATGAGCGAACGAATCTCCAGCAAAATGAGTAAAGTAATCAACAAAGTGAGCAAACGATTTCATAACCAAAAATGAATGAGCGATCCCTAGTGAAGCGAGCGAAGGAATCTTTTAATAAAAAAAGGAACCAGAGGCGGCTGCCAACATTGCAAGATCGGAGTGCATACGACCAGGGGCTTGTTTTATTATTATTATTATTATTATTATTATTATTATTATTATTATTATTATTATTATTATTATTAAATTAAATTATTAGGTTATTAGTATAAAAAAAAATAAAGTAAGGTATTTAAAAATATACAAAAACATTGAAAAAAAATTCAAAAAGACAAATTAAACAATATTCAGAGAGCCTCTATCATAAATACTACAAAAAGATATTAAGAAAAGTATTAAAAAATACAATAATAAGCGACCTCTTTCTAGCGAAGAGGAAACTGTAAGAAATTTACTGTCAGGAGTGGGTGAATTAAGTATCCTAACCTGCTGGGTGGGCTGCCCCTACTCCTCCTCCTCCTCCTCCTCCTCCTCCTCCTCCTCCTCCTCCTCCTCCTCCTCCTCCTCCTCCTCCTCCTCCTCCAACGAACAGGTTGTGAGCCTTCTATATATGTCAAGAAGCCGAGATATACTTGGCCTTCTGTATACTAATGTGCTTCCTTTCCATTTTTTGAATTTTATACTCTCCTCTCTTTCAAGAAGGAGAATTATAGCTTTTGTCGTAAGCATCCCCCCCCTCTCTCTCTCTCTCGTCTCGTCGGTCTCTCTCTAACTCTCTCTCTTTATCTCTCTCTCTCTCTCTCTTAGAATAGTGGCCTACTGTATATGGAAAAAGGAAAGGTACATATCCTTGATTAAAAAAAAAAATATTCAGCAAAACCTATATTTATGGAAAATAAATTAATTTTGAGAGAGAGAGAGAGAGAGAGAGAGAGAGAGAGAGAGACAGAGAGAGAGAGAGAGAGAGAGAGATTCATAATGACAGCTTTTAAAGAATTTCTAAAAAAATAAATAAATAAATAAATAAAACTGCCTTTTCATGAGAACCAGCACAGCGTGTGTCAGGTGAGACGAAATAAAACTGCAGTCTGAAAGGAGTTACTTATTATCTGGCATTATAAACCCAAGACTCGGGAGAGTTCTGGAAGCCATGAGTCACAACATACAAAACTCTCCAAATAAATGCTGGTGTGAGTCATCTAGGCAGAATTCAAATGGCCGTCTGTAAGGTCAGTTTTTTTGTTTTTTTTTTTTTTTTTTTTTTTTTTTTTTAACCTACGAATATAAACTAATATTTTTGTAGTTGCCACTCTCCACACTTAGATTCATAATTCAAAAATAAGCCAGTGTAAGTAGATTTGTTTTGTCGTCAATAAATTGCCAAAGAATACGAAGGTATGTGGCAACTTTCCCTTCTCAGCTGTAGTCATGGAAAATATGCCAATTTCTTTAAATTTCCTCTCTCAACTTTGAATTCTCGAGAAATATTCTAGAGTAAATAATTTTCCTCTTGTTGTGAGGTAATAAAGAAACATTTCAACATTTTAATCCTTGGTGATATATGAAATGTTCAAGTCATATTTACTTGACAGTAATAGGTTTGTTGTTGTTCTCACCGGGGTCTGCATTAGTCATGTAGATAACTCGAGCATTCATAAGCAGTAAAATCAAGCAAAAATCTGTATAAGGCTGACTGGATAATGCAGTTGGCTGGCCAAAATCCATTATCATGGAGTATGAATTATGTACAGTGCTTGCAAATTCAGGGGAAAAAAAAAAAAAAAAAAACAAAACTAAACTTTTCTGAGACGAATATAAAAAGATATTAAGATCATATTCTTGTGTACAGTCGGAAAACTAAGCAAGTGAAATCGAGTCACGAAGTTCGCAAGATGATAAAGCTGAAAGGCAAGCAAGCAAGCAAGCAAGCAAGCAAGACGAACAGGAAGTTAATAACGCCGAGGAAGCATGTGGAGAATTAAGAAAGCAAGCTGATGAAGGAAGAGAGTCGAGTAAAAAGAGATTCAAGCAGAGGACGTAAAGCGTCATTCAAGCAAGTGGGAGGATCAAGCAAGCAAGGAAACAGAACGGTCAGCTAACAGTAAAAAAAAAAAATCCTTCAAGCAAACGAAGAAGCCAAGCGTCGTCCAGCCCGATCAATCAAGTGAGATTTCGCGGAATTAATCTGATTACTGATTTGAGGGAAAGTGAATTTGGTTGGGAAGGGGTGGGGTCCTTAATGGGAGTGGGTGGGTGAATGACGAGGGGAGCAGAGGTGCTAGAGTGAATTAAAGTGGAAGGGGTGCGGGTTCGGGTGGGGGTGTTGGTAGGGGGGTTGTTGATGAAGAAAGGACTTAAGCCTGGGAGTTCGTAATTAAAATGTTCGAATTGCAGTGAAGAAAATGATGAGAGTGGCTTTAATTATGAGAATTAAATTCGTGAGTAATTACTTTTGATCATCAGAACTGCTTTGATGACGATCGTCACGAATTGGGGGGGGAGGGGGGCGGGGGGGGGGGGGGGGGGGGGGGGGGGGGGGGGGGGGGGGGGGGGGGGGGACGTTGCTTTGATGGCAAGTGTGATTCAGATGGGAAAGCATTGATGAGACGAACAATTTTAGTTGTGATAAACTGGGTAGCGTGAGTTATTGAGAACTTGTGATTAAGAGACCATAATAAAAGAAACAAACGCCTGTCTGAGAGAGAGAGAGAGAGACAGAGAGAGACGAGAGAGAGACGAGAGATTAGAGAGATAGAGAGATGCGTGTCAACTCTGTCGTGGTCCAGATACAGCGTACATCATACATATAGCAATGTGCTACACTTAGGCCTTAAACTGTCATTATTGTATTTGTAGAATTTGGCACACAGTCTCTCTCTCTCTCTCTCTCTCTCTCTCTCTCTCTCTCTCTCTCTCTCTCTCTCTCTCTCTCTTCCTTTACCTGGCTAAGCTGTCAGATGTTACCGGGTAGCAAGTCTCTTGTTTACTCGAATGCCTTTGATTATGCTGTTTCACTTGAGGGACGGTATTTTGGAAGGGGGAGGAGGAGTTGGTTGGTGGTAATTTTTAAATTTTGTTGTCTTAATTCTTCAATTCTGCTTTCATATATATTTTTTTCAACTCTGTTTATTTATATATATATATATATATATATATATATATGTGTGTGTATATATATATCTATATATATATATATTTATATATATATTTATATATCTATATATATATATATATATATATTATATATATATATATATATATTATAAAAGGACTTCATTCATTGATGCTTGATTGTGAGAACTGTTTGTCCTCGAAAGCTTATAATTTTTTTTTCTTTAATAAATAACTCCGCTATATAACCATCCAGTTTGAGTGAGGTGCCTAGTAATTTACTATTGCACAGAGCAATTGTGAAAGTAATAAGTTAATTATATATTATATATATATATATATCTATATATATAATATATATATATATTATAGTATATATATGTCATATCACATTTCCGTGATTCATATACATATATCGAGCTACAATGTCCTTTAATATCTAATTCGCTCTACCTCAGAATTAATATATTTTCATATATGCTTAACCGAAGGGGAATTTTTTTCTTTTCGATAATAGACTTGCCTGGACCAGGGCGCGAACCCATGGATCTTTTCAAATCCAGGAACGTCATGAAGCTTTTACCTATTACACCACCTCTCGCGGTGGTGTAGTAGGTAAAAGCTTCACTGACGTTCCTGATTTGAAAGGATCCATGGGTTCGCGCCCTGGTCCAGGCAAGTCTATTATCGAGAAAAAATTCCCCTTCGGTTAAGCATATATGAAAATATATTAATTCCGAGGTAGAGCGAATTAGATATTAAAGGACATTGTATCTCGATATATATATATATATATATATATATATATATATATATATATATATATATATATTTTGTAAAGGTATAATCTAAAATCTGGTGACCTCATTCTGATATTGTGGATGCGGGTTCTATTCCAATTCGGACATCAGTGCTGACTCTTATTCTTCGATTTGGATATAAGACTTCGTACTGACGAACGTATCCAAAAAAGTGCGCAGAATTCGAGAAACTAAAAGGGCATTAATAGTTATTACAATTATGTACACGATGCTTTATGTACATATTTATGGCTTATCAGACGTAAGAAGCTATATCAAAAATTTAAAATGAAGGTTATCCATTTGCCAGTGCCCAAAGGGCAGGCTTTCACAGTTGCTCAGTTGGGCACGTTTGAGTTACATTGATGTCATGTTTATTGTGCAAAGTCAAATGAAGTCGTGTTACATCACCAGCGTGAACAGACTTATCTGTCTCCCTGTCTCTCTTAAGCTCTCTCTATAAGCAGCACACTGTTGGCAAGTTAACATCCTCCTCCTCCTCCTCCCCTCCTCCCCTCCTCTCCCCTCCTCCTCCTCCTCCTTAATCAGTAATGCCCTTAATCAGTAAGGGGCCCCATTCATTAAACTCGAAGCTTTGTGGAGAGTTCTGTCTTGTGCATTTGGTTTTGTCATATTCAGTTTTGTAGTATGTGTATATATATATATATATATATATATATATATATATATATATATATATATATATATATATATGAAGAGATAGTGTGTGAATTTGGGTATAGTGTATGCATGTGTAGAATCGCGTTACTTTTAATTAGTATTGCCGTTCATTTATTTAATTTGGTTTCGTTCTTCTCTTTGAGAAAAAGGGAACAAATACAAGCATAAAAACACACACAGCAAGCACACATCATACAGAGAGAGAGAGAGAGAGAGAGAGAGAGAGAGAGAGAGAGAGAGATAAGGAGAGAGAGAATGGTGGGGTGGGGATGAGAGATTAAACATGCGCTTGAAGCCTGAATTGAATAAATTAAGTCAAGAGAAGAATTCCGTGGCACTGAAGTATTTATAGCCCGAGTGGTGGTGGTGGTGTTGGTGATGATATGCGTACTCATGTACTGCATCGGAACGATAGATTTGGAGATCGAGTGACGCGAAAGGTTTTAGTAGGTTCTTGGAAAGCGAAAACTTCAGAAGAGATAATACTTAGCTAAATATAAAGGATGAAAGTCTATTTGTTTTTAAGTGATTTTGCCGACGTTATGTGCTCATTGCCTGATGAAGTCAGAGAGAGAGAGAGAGAGAGAGAGAGAGAGAGAGAGAGAGAGAGAGAGAGAGAGAGCAGTGTGACGGCGCATCAAAAAAGCAGTCAATGGCGAGAGACCGTGGAAGACCACTGGGTCACGACTAGCAAAAACTTGTTCCACCACATGGCTATAAAAGTGTTAAGATCCCCCAGACTTTATGCTTAGCTGCGCACATGCGAACGCACACGCTTACACATATGCATTAGGAGAGAGAGAGAGAGAGAGAGAGAGAGAGAGAGAGAGAGAGAGAGAGAGAGAGAGCTGTTGTTCAGTTCAGTTATTGTGTTTGCTGACATTGTTTCGTATGAATTCACAAGAGCTGGTTAATTGTGTTTATAGTGTTTGGTTACATTCATGCAATGCATGGAATTATATTGCGTATACAGGCTAATATATACACATGCAATCCCTTAAATTGTGTAGGTGTGCATATGTGTATTTAATATATAATATATATATATATGTGTGTGTGTGTGTGCGCGCGCGCGCGTGTGTGCGTGTGTGTCTTTGTGTCTATTTTTCTTGTTTCTAAGAAGTTAATATTACATTTTATTTGGTTTTTAGTGACACCAAGGTCAGTGAAAGTAGAAAGTACTGCGTTTGATATAACGTCTTAATTTGGAGTTTGTTTATTTTCTTTTTTTTACATTAGGTTAACAGGTGTTTGTGTCAAGGTTAGCCTCCCTTTCTTATCTCTCAGGAAAAAAACTCTCTTGCTAAAAGGAATGAATAATTAGGGGTTTGGGGCTAAAGGAACGCTATTTTGTCGTAGAATATTGTAGTTAAGTTTTTCTGTTATTTTCCTGCCTTTGTTGCAAACATTTTGTGTATTGGGTTAATTTATTGCAGGATGTATTTATCAGTCGATTCTCAGGAACGAACACACACACACACACACACACTCATTAGTATTCGCTGGCCGCCGGAGCGCTTATTTATGATAAGGCCACTTTAGAATTTAGCAGTCTAGAACATCAGAGAGAGAGAGAGAGAGAGAGAGAGAGAGAGAGAGAGAGAGAGAGAGAGAGAGAGAGAGAGAGAGAGAATTTTGAGTAACTGTCCTGGCCTCAGTAGGTTCTGCAGTCCTATGAGGTTGTATTTTTTTAAAGCTAGACATTTTGAACTTGAAAGGAAGATCCCAGCTTCTTACGTAGTTACGTGCGTTGGAGAGCCAATATTCTATGTAGTGGATCGAAGGTAAAGGTCACACCGGTTAAAAGTCGAATAGGAATTTAATATCGTTCATAACTTTCGAACTATATGAAATAGAGACTTCATACTGGCCATGCGTTCTCTGTTAATGAACCTGACGTGGTGAAAGATCAAGGTCATACTTTGGGTTCAGAGGTCAAACAGGAGTTGAACCCTGGTCATAACTTTTGAAGTATGCGAGAGAGAGAGACCTCAAATTTTGCATCGAGTTGGAGTTGTGCTTGAGGGTCGAAAGTCAAATATGAATTTGCTACTATTGGGTCATTATTCTTCACAAATAAATGTTTTTCTTAAACTTGAAATTATTATATTACACCAGTGTTTAGGAAGCTAGGTAGTCCCCTTTTTATTTATGAATTTAAAAATCAAAATTTCGAATTTTTAAGCACGCGCCCCTTTTTGCAAATCACTTATCATATATAGAGCCAGTACACAAATACACGCTCGCTCACTTTCCAACGCAGTAGGATGTGTTCTTTCACCTTCTTATATATTTAACTGTGTACTCGATCATTTGTGCATGAAACCGTATCAGATTCACGCTCGAAGGAAGAACGATAAGAGCACGAAAATGAAAAAGTAGGGGCTGACATAGGAACACGTAAAAGGGTAGAAAATGACAAAGCTTGTAGCCGAAGACAGAGAGAGAGAAAAAAAAAACTGGATTGTTGACATATTTTTATACTTGAATCTCAGTCGAATAAGAGGTCACAACGAGACCCAAGATAGATACATCCGAGTGAGTCACTTTATTCGGGAATCTCAGTCGAATAAGAGGCCACATTGGGTCACAACGAGACCCAAGATAGATACATCCGAGTGAGTCACTTTATTCGGGAATCTCAGTCGAATAAGAGGTCACGTTGGGTCACAACGAGACCCAAGATCCATCTGACCGAGTCACTTTATACGAGAATCTCAGTCTAATAAAAGGTCACGTTGGGTCAAAACGAGACCCAAGATCCATCTGAGTGAGTCACTTTATACGGGAATCTCGGTCGAATAAGAGGTGTTGGGTCACAAACGACCCAAGATCCATCCGAGTGAGTCACTTTATTCGGGAATCTCAGTCGAATAAGAGGTCACGTTGGGTCAAAACGAGACCCAAGATCCATCTGAGTGAGTCACTTTATACGGGAATCTCGGTCGAATAAGAGGTCACGTTGGGTCACAACGAGACCCAAGATCCATCCGAGTGAGTCACTTATTCGGAATCTCATCGAATAAGAGGTCGTTGGGGTCAAAACGAGACCAAGAATCATCTGAGTCACTTTATACGGGAACTCGGTCGAATAATCACGTTGGGTTACAATGAGACCCAAGATCCATCCGAGTGAGTCACTTTATTCGGGAATCTCAGTCGAATAAAGAGGTCACGTTGGGTCACAACGAGACCCAAGATCCATCTGAGTGAGACACTTTATACGGGAATCTCAGTCGAATAAAATGTCACGTTGGGTCACAACGAGATCCAGGCTGGGTCTTGCCACACTCTAAAGTCGCGATGTGTTTGGAACAAAGTTTTTTTTCCAGGAATTTAAAGTTTTGCGCGTTTCAATACCATTTGGAGGACGGCTTTGGAGGTGACCCCGGAATGGAGAGAGAGAGAGAGAGAGAGAGAGAGAGAGAGAGAGAGAGAGAGAGAGAGAGAGTTGATATACGTATCTCAGAGTCTTTAGAAAAAAGACGAAGAAATGTCGCCGTGAAAAGTTGAGGCCACCACAGATTTAATTTTGAAACGACAAAGGTTCAAGCAGAGAGAGAGAGAGAGAGAGAGAGAGAGAGAGAGAGAGAGAGAGAGAGAACTTCCGCTGTATGCTGTAGTCTGCCCGGAGGGAAACGGAATACGAGATGGCTGTATTGTATTTCCTCGTCCTGAAATCAAATAAACTTTTGCTCTATTTGTTCGTAGCTTTAATACAGTATTTTTTTCACTTTTATTTTTTTATTTATTTACTTATTATGGAATAGAACTTTTCCATGTAAGTTTTGTCACTGATGTCTTTTAGGTTTAATAACAATTTGTATGTAATACGTACGTGAGAGAGAGAGAGAGAGAGAGAGAGAGGAGAGAGGAGAGAGAGAGAGAGAGGAGAAAAAGATTTTTTTTAATTGTTATTATGGAAGTTGTATCTCTGCAGGTTAGCAAACGTATCTGCATATTGTGCCTTGACATGTGCCAGAGAGAGAGAGAGAGAGAGAGTAGTAAAGGTGAACGTTGATGTCCATTAAAGGTGAGAGAACAAGGCTGAGACGGAAAGAGAGGAAGGAAGGAGGATGGTTTTCAGAGAGAGAGAGAGAGAGAGAGAGAGATGAGATGAGAGAGAGAGAGAGAGAGAGAGAGAATTAAGTCGACAAATACTTGGATACACGTATAACAGCGCTGAAGTGCATACGTGTAGACGTTAGTTTATATTCGTGTATGCGGCTGTGTGCGTGTACGTACGTATTATATGTATATGAATTTGTATTTTTGACAATTACCACCATTTGTGCGTGCGTCCATACCACACACACACACACACACACACACACGAAGAATGATCATAAACAAGATTATACGTAGTTTTAAACGGACAGCAGTAGAGCTGCAATGGAATAAGAGTTAAATAAAAGTTGATTGAGAAAGGGAAGGAAAATTGATGGCAGTGGCAGTTGTTGGAGGGGAAGGGGGAGAGGAAGACCCCACCGTGAGGAGAGAGATCGTGGTGGTGGTGATGGAGGAGGAGGAGAGTGAAAGGGGCAGATGTCATGGTTGAATCGGATCATTATTTTGAAGATGTTAATAATCGGCCAGTTAGTGAACGCGGGAAGATGTCGTCATCATGAGATGGGTGATAGTGGCAATGAATTATTTAGAATCTATTATTTCAGTGATTGGTGGATTGGCGCGTTCATCAAAAGAACGTGACTATATTATAGTGTAAACAATTATTTATGCGCAAAATAAATTTCGTAATTGCTTATGTTACTAGTAAAAGTTGTTTAGGGAAATAACTGGTGCATTCAAAAGGCTTTCGAGAATATCTTTACAGTCAGGTCTTGCTTATGATGTTAATGAGCTAGCTACGTACACTTTATGAGAGAGAGAGAGAGAGAGAGAGAGAGAGAGAGAGAGAGAGAGAATTTCAGTTGTATTAGTATTATTCGACCGTTCTGAGTAGTACCTTTACCGAGATAAGTGAATAAACGATTTGTTTCAGAGAGAGAGAGAGAGAAGATTACAACAACTGATAATATACAATTATAAATACCTTTGCCAAAATAAACTTTTTAATGAGAGAGAGAGAGAGAGAGAGAGAGAGAGAGAGAGAGAGAGAGAGTAAAACGTTTTATTAACTTAAATTATCATATCCTTCACACGTGCTGTAGTAAGTTATCCAATGGCGTCGCATAGCTGTATTTTAAGCGCATGTAAATATCGCTTGCAGCCTCTCGGCTGAGAGGATGGTAATTTTTGCCTTATTGCAAGGATGTCGTAAAGGTTAAAATCCCGTGTGGCATTGATCGTTATACATTTCTCTTGCTTACTTTGCAATTCCATTACTTGTAATAATTCTCTCTCTCTCTCTCTCTCTCTCTCTCTCTCTCTCTCTCTCTCAGGTAAAAACAAATGGCTTATTCATGTATTTGGGTAAAGGCGCTTATAGTTCGTATCAGAATCTCGTGTCAGAGTACTAAAATTGGTTATTGGTCGTATCATTAATACTAATACTGTTTTAATCTCTCTCTCTCTCTCTCTCTCTCTCTCTCTATTTTTGTAAAGCATTGCTCAGCCGGAAAACGCCAATAGAAATGTATAGCATAGTTTAACATTTTATAGATTCTCTTCTCTCTCTCTCTCTCTCTCTCTCTCTCTCTCTCTCTCTCTCTCTCTCTCTCTCTCATAAAAAATAAAGTATTTAAAAAAAAAAAAAAAAAAACAAAAAAAAAATTCTGTTTAACTAATGTTTTCTTATTTTCTTACAGGTGAGTTTCAGATCCCAGATCCACTCTTTTCGTGACGTGGTGAGTTATTCTGTAACATTATTCACTGTTATTATTCACTGCAGTGCAGTGTAACCATTGACGTCAGCGTTATTCATGACCTTCATAATAGATTCACTGGCGTTTTCCATTCATTTATGCAACTCGCGGTGTTATGCAAAGTTTGTTTGTTATTCAGTTATGACGTTCGTCTTACGATTCATTGACGCTACTTATATTTATTTATTCGATGGTAAATCTTAGGCTATTAATGCATTAACTATTCACAAATAACATTCATTGTATAAACTTAAATATTTCATGGTTATTTGGGTTTGTCAGTATTTTTATTCGTATTTATCAACAGAATGAAATTTGATGATAACCACATTTATTTATCTTAGGTTATTAAAGCATTAACTATTCACAAATAACATTCATTGTATAATCTTGAATTATTCATGATTGTTATGTGGGTTTGTCAGTATTTTTATTCGTATTTATCAATAGAATAATGAAGTTTGATGATAACCACATTTATCTGTTGGTAAATCTTAGGTTATTAATGCATTAACTATTCACAAATAATATTAATTGTATAAACTTCAATAATTCATGGTTGTTATTTGGGTTTGTCAGTATTTTTATTCGTATTTATCAGCAGATTAATGAAATTTGATGACAACCACGTAAGTCGGGATTCATTAGAAGTTCCACATATTTTTATGAGAATGACTTCATGTCGGACAAGCATTTTTTTTCAGTAAATGTTATTAGTTTATTTGCTATTAATTTTTTTATGTATTTTTAAGTCGTAATTTCCCATAGATATATTAATAATGCAGATCTGTTAATACGGCTGTGGAGTTATTCATTTTGCAGATATGTACAATTAGCCTTTGTGAAAGGTCTTAGGCTTTTGCAGCTGTGAATAATGATTTAATTGGGCCATATGGAAGCATAACAAGCCAGAAGTTCTTGAAGCTTCCGTAAAAAGCCTTTCATGTACGGAAATGTTTTCAAACTTTATCGAGGGGGGGGGGAGCTTAAACTTAAGCGTTCTTTTAGTCTTTTAGAAATACCGTTATTCAGTCTTGGTAAAAGCTCAAAATTTTTGGACCAAAGGAATAGCATGGGGTCAGTGCACCTCATGCGGTACACTGTAGGCCTTACTTAAGGTTCTTTGCAGCATGCCTTCTTCCCCTAGCTGCAATCCCTTTCGTTCCTTTTACTTTACCTCCTTCAGTATTCTTTATTTACATCTTACTTTCCACCCTCTCCTAACAATTGATTCCTAGTACAACTGAGAGGTTTTCCTCCTGTTACACCTTTCAACTCTTTTACTGTCGGTTTCCGTTTCCCCGTTGAATGATCTCATTGGTCCCAGTGCTTGGCCATTGGCCCAAACTCGGTTCAATTCAGTTAGGGGAAGCTAGTCTTCGTTATGGTGAGGCTGTAAATAATTTGATAATTCCTCAGTATATCACTATTATAGCACAAAAAATTTATTTATTAAGATGGACGAGTTTGGCCTCGAGTTTACGGACATCGCACTTGTCTTATTCTTATAAATAGAATTATTGCCGTATAAACTTTTGAGAATGAAGTCTGTGGTATTTTAATTCAGAAATTATCATGTGAGCAATTTTATATAACGATGTTGGTAATTGGAATGTTATAATAAAAAACTAAGTCATTTTTAAAATTAGTTATTATCTTGTGTATTGAGTCTGCTCGGAAAGTTAATGAAGTAGTTTATTTAATGCGGATTTTAGAATTGTAGTGAAATCATTGCTTTGTTGGAAGGAAGTCCTAATTCGAATGTTATAATTAAAACAAGGGGGTATAATTGCAACGTTTTTTTACGTAAATATTTTATAAATAAGTCATTTTTAGTATTAAAATGTGCATTGCGTTTGCTCGGAAAGTTAATGAAGTATTTTATTTAATGCCGATTTTAAAGTTGTAGTGAAATCCTTGCTTCGCTGGAAGAAGAACTTAATAAAGGTATGCCACGGGTAATTGAGCTGTCATCTGTCTGGTACTTGAGTGATTAACTTCGTAATGTCTCTCGCGTAATGTCTCTTGTATATAATGGTTATCAGGTTCAAGGGTCCTTATGTTTACAAAACGATTTCGGTCAATTTTTTTTAGCATAATTAGTTTTAACTAAGATATGCCATTCTCTCTCTCTCTCTCTCTCTCTCTCTCTCTCTCTCTCTCTCTCTCTCTCTCTCATTTGTGAAGGCATGGGTCGGTCGGAACGCGTCAAAGAAGTATGAGGTGTTTACATTTTATAATTGTGTGTGTGTGTGTGTGTCACTTGCTGTTTTTGGATTTACCTGGCTTGTTGCTTGTGTTTTAACTGCAGTTTTAGTTTAAAAGATTACTTCACGTATTAGAATGTTAAGTACATTTGCTTTTGTTACTCGTGTGGTTATTATTATTGTGTTAAATCTGGGTTATTAGCCAAACCAATCTTTGACGAAGTCGTCAGTATCTTTTCAGCACAAAAATAACTTCAAAAAAAGTGAAAAATATAGATAAATAAAAAAATGAATTTCTGCCTGCGTGAGAACTAATAAATTTGGAAATAAATTCTGGGTTGCGTGCGACCTTTACAATGCCTCCATGACTGCCAGACCCAGCCACGTCAAGGTTTCTTCCTGGAAGTTTTGCCGTTCCGAATTGCGCCAACTGAACGGCGCCTTTGGGAACTGAACGAAACCTTTTGCTTTGTGTGTGTGTATAAAAAGTAGTTGCTCCTCTTTGGTAAATTGTTTCAGTATAAAGCCATTGCTCTTCTTTGGAAAATTGTGTAAATAAGAGGTAATTGCCCCTCTTTGGTAAATAAGTAAAAAGTCATTGCTCCTCTTTGATGGATTGTATAAGTAAAAAGTCATTGATCCTCTTTTGTAAATTGTATAAGTAAAAAGTCATTGCTCCTCTTTGGTAGATTGTATAAGTAAAAAGTCCATTGTTCCTCTTTGGGAAATAGTACAGGTAAAAATTCATTGCTCCTCTGGTAAATTGTAAAAGTTATTGCTCCTCTTTGCTAAGTTGTATAAGTGAAAAGTCATTGCTCCTCTGTGGTAAATTGTACAAGTAAAAAAAATTGCTTCTCTTTGGTAAACGGCATAGGTAAAAAGTCATTGCTCCTGTTTGGAAAAATGCATAAATAAGAGGTAATTGCTCCTCTTTGGAAAATGAACTATTTTTATAATAGCAATGCGTTTTTATCGAATGAAACATACTGGGAAAGGACGAAACTTTCGGCTTCGAATATATTTAAATTAAGCAAATATTTTTCAGCGGATTGAAGCGTTATATATTAATACAAAACTTGTCTCTAAAGTGCGAAATATTTTGATTTGGAATGAAGCATTCAGTGTAAATTAAACTTTTTTTTTTTTTTTTTTTTTTTTTTTTTTTTTTAATTTTTTTTTTTTTTTTTTTTTTTTTTAACTTTTAGTATAAAAATATTTCAGATTAATACCAGTTTTTTTTTTCCACAAGAACGAATCATTTCTCCTTTAAAAAGAAGTATACATCACCGTTTGCTTGATAATGAAATTGGGCATAAGGAATGACGGAATAAACGTGAGGGAATGGACCATCGTAGAAATAACTAAAGAGAGGCAGAAATAAAAAAAAATATAAAAAGATAAAAATGCAGTGAAAACTTAGGAAATAGCAAAAAAATTAAAAAAAAAAATAAAAAAAAAAGTAAATAAGAAGGAGAATCAATAGGAACAAAATAAAAGAACGATAACTTGTCTTTTTGTAAGTTAAATGTTTGTGACCACCCTGAGGTGGGGAGTTAAATTAGGATAAAAGGTCAGTGAATCTGTAGGTAGGTAAAAGGAAATATATATATATATATATATACTATATATATATATATTTTATATATATATTAATATATATATATATTATTATATATATATTATATATATATATATATATATATATATATATATATATATATATATATATATATATATATATATATATATCTCCTTTCTTTGCTTAACCAGAGTCTGATTATTAAGTGGTGACTGAAGTGTTTGTTTACGATGTCCGTAGTAAACAGAATCCTTGATACGAGACCTTGGTACAATTTTTTTTATATATGCTTTTGGTCTTATTATAACGGTTGTTTTAATTATGCAAATGGAATTTATGCTGGAACTCGATATCAACGTTTCGCAGAAAAAAAAATGGGTAGTTTGGTTTTATTTATTTCTATATTTCTTATTTGTTTCAAAGGTCCTCCTTATGCAGTTCAGTTGTTGTAAGTTAAAATGCACATGTTTGTGGTTGTGATTGTGTTATATTTGGTTAACTAAGATTAGGTTAGAGACAACAAAAAGCCTGATAAATTAATGTTACGTTAGTCAACCAAAAGCCTGATTAATTAATATGAGGTTAGAGACAACCTAACCCCGTAGAGGGGTAGTGGCGTCAGTGCACCTCATGCGGTGCAATGTAGGCATTACTTAAGGTTCTTTGCAGCGTCCCTTCGGCCCCTAGCTACAACTACTTTCATTCCTTTACTGTGCCTCCTTTCATATTCTATCTTTGATCTTACTCTCCACCCTCTCCTAACAATTGTTTCATAGTGCAACAGCTTTGATGTTTTCCTCCTGTAACACCTTTCAAACCCTTTACTGTCAATTTCCGTTTCAGCGCTGAATGGCCTTCGTTGTCCCAGTGCTTGGCATCATGCCAAAAATCTATGTAAATCAAAATCAAGACACAACCAAAAGCCCGATTCGTTAGGATTAGGTTAGAGACAACCAAAAGTGAAAAGGTCAGACAGACACACACTGCTGGATATTATTATGAAGCCTTCATGAAAGAAGGTTTCAAGACAGCGAACGAAGTGTAAATGGCGGTCGCACTGTGGAATGACTCTGCAATAAATAAGAATTAAATGGTAGACGCTGTTTCGTTACGTGACTGATAATACGGACTGAATGAATGAGCGAGTCAGCGTGGAATGAATGTTCGGGGGAATCGGTGTGGAATGAATGAGCGGATTGACGAATCAATACGGAGTTGGATTTGCGAATCGGTGAAGTGAATGAATTGACGAGAGGTCTTGGAATTGGCGTGGAATGGATGTCTTGTCACTTTATATAGAATGGAAGGAATAGGAAAGTATATATATGGATTGTATGCTATGATTCATTAGCTATTCATTGGTAACAGGTTATTGAAACATGTACTGTGTTTAAGAAGTCCACTTTGTTTATTAATTGGCCTCTTATAATTATGTCACTTAATAGCGTGTGACATTAAATTCAGCTGAGGCCACTGGATGAATAACAAGAAGTATCAAGTGCCTTCTTGTTATCTCAACACATTTTCAGCTGATTTTACAATACAAATGAGTAGAAATAACACGAAAGGAATGCCCATTATGTTTACATGTTATGTAATAAGCAGTGTACACAAACAGTATTATGTATGTGTAACTGTTTTGATACCAGGATCCTCATGTTCGATATCAAACTTGGTATTAACTCTTGCTGTATGCTAACAGCAAAGAGAACGTAAGGGCGTGCAGTTAGTAAGTTGTACCTGACCATCGTGGGGCCTGTAAGCTTTATACTTAGAAATAAATGATTCATCTGTTATTTTCGAAATATATGCCACGTGTTATTATTATTATTATTATTATTATGATACACTCATACATGCTTAGATAAATGTATTATTTCTTCCTAAGGATTGTTGAGATTATGAGAGAGAGAGAGAGAGAGAGAGAGAGTCTGTATTCGTGGAAATCTCCCTGTCATCAGATTGTCGTTAGTTTAGTCAACACCATCTTCAAGAGAAGGACACTAATGCTAATTGCTCTGTGTACCTAGAATGTGTTATGAATATTTTCCAGGTGACGTTGTGTCCTAATACATTTTTATCTATTTATATATTTAATTTTTTTCTTTTTAATAAGTGTGAACTGTTCTTTTCTGTACTTCCCTTTACTACTACTTGTTTCTTCCTAATGAACACCACACTCTTTGGAAGCTTGAATTTCAAGTTAATGGCCTCTTTGGTGTGCTTGTTCCATATGAGTAGGTTTCATCTACTGAATAATAATAATAATAATAATAATATAGTAATAATAATAATAATAATAATAATATAATAATAATAATCTGATAGTATATTTTTTGTGTATAAAATAATTTTACGTGTAATTAGGACAATAAATAAGGCGCTATAATATGTAAATGCACGAGGTAGAATAGGAATTGGTTATAATAATATTTACAATACGAAAGAGAAAAATAATTTAAAATAAGAAAAGAGATTGTTTCCAAAATATTATACATTAAACAAAAGGATTGGATGATCATTGATGAATGATTGCTGTTCCCGGGGTTCCTTTGTTGAGAGAGAGAGAGAGAGAGAGAGAGAGAGAGAGAGAGAGAGAGAGAGAGAGAGAGAGTCATGGGTGGGGGAGCATCGGCATATCATTTCATTGCTTTAATAATAAAGAAATGATTTAATTAATAAAGATGATAATTTGATTGATTATTTAATTTTAGGATTTGAAGCAGGTAAATGGATTACACTAAAAGGTTGTGTATTTCATTTTTTTGTGGAGTGTCAAAGACATTAAAGATAGAGTGAAACTTGACTTTTACCATATTTTAGTATTTCTCTCTCTCTCTCTCTCTCTCTCTCTCTCTCTCTCTCTCTCTCTCTCTCTCTCTCTCTCTACAGGGAACATGAAGCAGACCCCAGATGTTTAGGGGTCGGCGGATTACTTCGTTTGAAACGAAAACGGGAAGTGTAAGAAACAAACAACATATTTACTAATATTTTTATTTTTCCAACATTAGCTGCTCTCTCTGCATTTCCCTTTACTCCCTGTTACTTCTTCCCAATGAATACCATATTCTTTGGGAGCTTGATTTCAATTCAGTGACCCATTTGGTGGGCCTGTTCCGTATGAATAGGGTGCATCTACTAAATATTATATATAATAATATCAATAATAATAATTATAATAATAATAATGTTCGTTTACATTAGCCTGAGGTGGCTTCAAAGACAAAATAACGCAGCAGCCACTCTTCACGTTGGCACTTTTAAAAATTGATTGATGGACGAACCTCCTGTGCGGAAAACTTCCACAGAAGTCGCATCAGCAACACGTCGAGTCGCTTTGTACGCATTATAAGCATCTCACCTGTGTATCTGGCAAGCGCTCAAGCCCTCCTCCTAACATGCAAGCAATTTTAGGTCTTCCTGTCCCCTCTCTTTATACTTCTGAATTATACTTTCTTGACTAAGAAAGAAGAAATTGGCTCCAACCTTTCACTCCTAAGGTTTGCCATTTTGAAGTGTCTCGTTTCTCTTTGCTTACAGTTATGTTTACGCCGCTTGTTTTACACAAAACAGTTAACCAACCTCAAGAGCGTCAACCTTTTGACGTGTCATGTATTTTTGTATATATATACATATATATATATATATATATATATATATATATATATATATATATATATATACACACACACGCAGTATTATACATAAGCACACATTATAAGAGAGAGAGAGAGAGAGAGAGAGAGAGAGAGAGAGAGAGAGAGAGAGAGAGCGAGCCTTTCGCCTAAAATATCCTGAAATGTCCTTAAAGGAGCAGCCAACGTACCCGTACCCTTTTCCAGATCCTTTTTCTTCATCTTTCGTCCCCAGGTCCCAGGAGGTCAAAAACCTCGGCCAAGTCCCCTCCCCCTCCCCACCTCTCCCCTTCCCCAAGTCACTGAGGAGACTCACCCTCTCCATCCCCCTCACCCAGCTATCCTTATATTGCCTTTTTGCATTAAACAAACAGAAGGATTTCAGTAGCTCCTCTGGTTAGCTGTTGGAAGCATACAACCCCCCCCCCTTCCCTTCTCCATACATTGTGGGGGTAGGTAGGATGTTAAGGCAATGGTCAAGAAATGCCCAACGGGATGGTGATGTCCTCTGGGGTTTTGGGGAAGGGAACATTCCCCCTTGGGTAGGGGAAGGAGGAAGGGGCCAGGTTTTTTAAGGGTAAGAGTTGGTTTTGAACGGTGTTGACGTAACAACTAGGGTGTATGGAATGCTTGCTTGGTGCAGTCATCAAAATGTACGAGAGAGAGAGAGAGAGAGAGAGAGAGAGAGAGAGAGAGCCATCCAGCCAGCCGTCTTTCCAGGAATCGCGACACACCCAAGGTATCCATTTAGGGGGATACTAATATTTTATGGATGATTCCTCTCCGGAAAAGACATTAGTGTGATGGCATACGACTGGAAGGATGATTCTCTCCTCTCTCTCTCTCTCTCTCCCCCCTCTCTCGTATCTCTCTCTCTCTCCTCCTCCTCTCTCTCATGTTTAATCCAAGCTTTTGTGCTGTGAATTCTTCATAAAAAAAAGAAAGTATAAGTAATTACCTCGCAATATGACATACTCCTCGATAAATATGCTGACATGTAATACTATCATCGGGTGACATGAATGATATATTATCCCTTGCTTTCTCGTTAACTGAGGTTTTGTGCCGATGCTTGTTCGCCTGTGTAAGTAAGTAATATAAGTAACATAACAGTTCAGAGTAACACATAACTCGGGACTTTAATGCTTAGTGTACTGCCACATTCTTTCTGTTCTTGAAGGTGGAATGTTGTAGTTTACATCTCGTCAATTTTTTTTTTTTAGAGACATTGTAATTGGCTTCATATGCACAATTATCAATCCTATAGTTTATTATTCGGGATTAAAGTATTGTGACGTTTACCTATTAATGGCGACTTATAATAATGAAACCTATTTAGAAGTGTCCGATTGTACTTCGTTGAATTGGTAATAAATTTTTAGTTTTGGAAGAGAAGCTTATTTTATTTTTGATAGGTGATTAATAAAAGTACCGTATCTCAATTTAGGCTTTCTGACGCCTTTAAAAATTATGACCCATGATTTGAATATTTTATTCATTTACACATGATCATTGTGTTGTTTTTCTGTGACGTTTTGTTAATTTTTGACTTGAAAATAAATGGGAAAAAAATTACATCTTTGTAGAGTTGCTGAAAAAAATCGGCCATTGTAAATTTTTTTGCATGTAACATTGATCAGAGAAATAGAAGGACAGGGTTACCTTTTCTCTGAGAGAGAGAGAGAGAGAGAGAGAGAGCCATAAAGTGTAGATGCTTATGTTCAGTTCCTCCAGGGAATCACAGGCGGTCGTCTTTGGCTCCCCGCTGACCGTTACTTTAAATGACTTCTGTGGACAGGGGTTGCGAGAGGTTGGTGGACGGGGGTGGGGAGGGCCCTTAAGATTGGGGGGGGGTGGGGGGGGGGGGATATGGGGTTATGGCTTGGGTGGTTTTTGTTCGGTTAGGACCGACCCAACTCTTTATAACTACTGGTCAGTTGGTGAAGTACTTGTAGTTGGCCTTCGTTGTTACTGAATTCCTTCTGTGTGTGTGTGTTTGTATGTATGTATGTATGTATATATATACATACATATATATATATAATGTAT
This sequence comes from Macrobrachium nipponense, assembly GCF_015104395.2. Taxonomy (NCBI): domain Eukaryota; kingdom Metazoa; phylum Arthropoda; class Malacostraca; order Decapoda; family Palaemonidae; genus Macrobrachium; species Macrobrachium nipponense. The sequence goes on from NC_087220.1 coordinate 54,945,227, forward strand.
GTATGTATGTATATATATTTTATTCATTCTTAGGTGGTTGGCCGTTATGGAACGTGAATATTTGCCCATATTTGTATTTAATTATAACATACTTTTGCTTTTCATGTTTAAGTTGGTTTCAGACTTAGTTATGTTCTCTAGGTGTTGTATCAGATTGTAATGTCAAAGAAATTAAATTCTCTCTCTCTCTCTCTCTCTCTCTCTCTCTCTCTCTCTCTCTCTCTCTCATACTGAGATCAAGTTAGTTTTCTCTCTAATGTTGTCAGTAACATTTGTGAGCAGAAGGCATTTCCAAATCATCCCCCCCCTCCCCCCCCCCTCTCTCTCTCGCCCTCTCTCTCTCTCTCTCTCTTCTCTCTCTCTCTCTCTCTCTCTCTCATACTGTGATCAAGTTAGTTTTCTCTTTAAGTGCTGTCAGTAATATTAGGGAGCAAAACGCGATTCGAACCTTACTTACCTATAGTTTGAGTAAATTACGATAGTCAAAGTGGATACGATTTCAGTCAGTCATTGAAATTTTATTGCCTCTGTGCCAGTGAGGTTTGGGCCAGAACAAGGTATATTTTGGGCCAGAAAGCGTCGGCTACAGACCACGCTATTTGATCGGAAATGTTGGAAGAATTTCAGAAAAGAGACGGAGAAAGCAGAGAATTAATCATTGCCTTACACTTTTACAAACAGAGTATTGAAAATATTCTAATTTTGTTATTTAGTAAAGTGTATTAGAAATATTCGATATCTCTCTTTAATAAAAATTATTAAAAATATTCTAATTTTTTGTTAGTAAATTATATTAGAAATATTCAGTTTCTCTTATTAGTAAAATGTATTAGAAGTACTGGAGTTTTGTATTAGGAAAGTGTATCAAGAATATTATTATTATTGGGAAAGTGTATTGAAAATATTCGGTCGATTAATTGGGAAATTGTATTGAAAATATTACTTTATTAGTAAAGTATTAAAGATATTCGATTTTATTAGTAAAGTATACACATAGGTAAGGCTTGTCGCATAATTGCTTTTTGACTTTATGAAGCCTTGGTAATCTGTGCTGTTCGGTGGTAGAGGGATGATCGAGCTAGCATTTGCTATGATATATATTATATATATATATATACATGTACATATACTACTTATAGCAGACGAATACTTACTTTTTTAAAGACGATATTCTGTATTCATATATATATATATATATATATATATATATATATATATATATTATATATATACAGAATATCGTCTTTAAAAAAAGTAAGTATTGTGTACACGTTTGCATCATCACTTACTGCCAATTTAAAGTTTTTCCACGCTTTATTCTTGCAAGAAATACGGGGAAGCCGCCTCTACAGTTTATATCTCCTGTCATGTTTTATGTTCTCAGGGTATTCCGTAGCCATGGCTTGTCTACGAAGACTGAAATGCATTCTGTAGTTGAAGGAAAAATAACAAATACCAACATCACGTGGGCGAGTGGTGTTATTGAATATAACCCCCACCTCTTGAAGTGGATCAAGGCCCAGGACGTTGGGTTTATTAATTTCATTCACTCATTTTTTCATTCATTTTTTAAAAATTTTCTTGGGTTACTGTTCTGCGCCATTCAAAGTTTTTAGCGTCCTAATTTTGCATGTTTTGCCTGTGCTGTACTTATTTTCAATTACGTTTGTGGCATTGTGTTGTCCCCACTCTCATTGATTGATGCTGTTAAACTTGTATCTTTATATTTCTGTTTCACTTCTCGGAAATATTCACCTTTTATTTGTTATAGTGCCTCGTATTAAATAACTTGTTTATTCATCATAATTAAGTAAGAATATTCTTATGTGTATATTTGGGGAAGATGATATGGACTTACGTAGGCGAGAGAAAGAAGTGAATAATAGTTTTTTAACAATAAAAATATATTGTCTTAGTGTGTTGCAGTTCCACATTTTCAAGGATTTTCCTCTTTTGCAGTATTCAAAATGTCTCATTTATTTGCTTGCTTTTGACGTTATAAAATTTTTTTACATAAATTTATATATAAATTTTTATTTCTTAATTGACAGAATATTCCTTTCGAGTGTTTACAGTTTTCCATCCCCCTGCATTGCGCCCATAAAAATATATGAATATTATTTGAATATTTTTGCGCGTCATGCTTGCATGAAAGCTACTACACCTGTACACACAGGTGACTGGCCCTTGATGAGGACAAACAGTTTGATTGAAGTCATGTTTATTTATTATAATTTTGTTGGGGGGGGGGGTCACCTTCGTTTAGTATGGCATGAATAGCAAAAGTATGCATATTGTTTATGTTTGGTATTATTTTTATTTTATTTTTCTCATTTCTCGTTTCCTTTAGTGTTATATTGCTGGGAGCTATTGAAGTATTTTTTTTTCTACTTATTTATTATATCTAATATTTGACTTTACATATTTATTATATCTACTATCACATAGCATTGTTACACTGCTTCCCTGAAGCAGTTCTATTTTTTTTTATTTACTTACATTTGTGTGTGTTTATATCTTAATTACTCTTTATTTTTTCCTTTTCTATTAACTGATCTCTTCTTTCTGTATTTCCCATTACTTTCTGTTACTTATTTTGAATGAAAGCATATTCCTTGAAAGCTAGAGTTTCAAGCCAGAGGCCCCTGTGTCCTTGTTCTATATGAATAGATTAATAATAATAATAATAATAATAATAATAATAATAATAATAATAATAATAATAATAATAATTAATAATTAATAATTAATTAATAATAATAATAATAATAAATAATAAATAATAAACAAAAATAATAATAAATAAATAATAATAAATAAATAATAATAATAAATAATAATAAATAATAAATAATAAATAATAAATAATAAATAATAAAAATAAATAATAAATAATAAATAATAATAATAATAATAATAATAATAAATAATAATAATAATAATAATAATAATAATAATCAAACATGCAACATGGCTCCAGGAAGTCAAGGAAGAAGAAACAGGGAGAATAAAACAAAGATTCACAGAGATCACGACAGACACAGTCAGACACCAACTAAAGAAAATGCCAAACTGGAAAGCCCCAGGTCCCGATGAAGTCCATGGATACTGGCTCAAAAACTTCAAGGCCCTACACCCACGAATAGCAGAACAACTCCAGCATTGTATCTCAAATCACCAAGCACCCAAATGGATGACCACAGGAAGAACATCCTTAGTACAAAAAGACAAGAGTAAGGGAAATATAGCCAGTAACTACAGGCCTATCACCTGCCTACCAATAATGTGGAAGTTACTAACAGGTATCATCAGTGAAAGGCTATACAACTACCTAGAGGAGACAAACACCATCCCCACCACAGAAAGGCTGCAGAAGGAAGTGTAGGGGCACAAAAGAAAAGACCAGCTCCTGATAGACAAAATGGTAATGAAGAACAGTAGAAGAAGGAAAATCAACCTAAGCATGGCATGGATAGACTATAAGAAAGCCTTCGACATGATACCACACATGGCTAATAGAATGCCTGAAAATATATGGGGCCGAGGAAAATACCATCAGCTTCCTCAAAAAATACAATGCGCAACTGGAATACAATACTTACAAGCTCTGGAATAAGACTAGCAGAGGTTAATATCAGGAGAGGGATCTTCCAGGGCGACTCACTGTCCCCACTACTCTTCGTAGTAGCCATGATTCCCATGACAAAAGTACTACAGAAGATGGATGCCTGGGTACCAACTCAAGAAAAGAGGCAAACAAAATCAACCATCTGATGTTCATGGACGACATCAAGCTGTATGGTAAGAGCATCAAGGAAATAGATACCCTAATCCAGACTGTAAGGATTGTATCTGGGGACATCAGGATGGAGTTTGGAATAGAAAAATGCGCCTTAGTCAACATACAAAAAGGCAAAGTAACGAGAACTGAAGGGATAAAGCTACCAGATGGGAGCAACATCAAACACATAGATGAGACAGGATACAAATACCTGGGAATAATGGAAGGAGGAGATATAAAACACCAAGAGATGAAGGACACGATCAGGAAAGAATATATGCAGAGACTCAGGGCGATACTCAAGTCAAAACTCAACGCCGGAAATATGATAAAAGCATAAAACATGGGCAGTGCCAGTAATAAGATACAGCGCAGGAATAGTGGAATGGACGAAGGCAGAACTCCGCAGCATAGATCAGAAAACCAGGAAACAAATGACAATACACAAAGCACTACACCCAAGAGCAAATACGGACAGACTATACATAACACGAAAGGAAGGAGGGAGAGGACTACTAAGTATAGAGGACTGCGTCAACATCGAAAACAGAGCACTGGGGCAATATCTGAAAACCAGTGAAGACGAGTGGCTAAAGAGTGCATGGGAAGAAGGACTAATAAAAGTGGACGAAGACCCAGAAATATACAGAGACAGGAGAAAGACAGAAAGAACAGAGACTGGCACACAAACAAACCAATGCACGGACAATACATGAGACAGACTAAAGAACTAGCCAAGCGATGACAATTGGCAATGGCTACAGAGGGGAGAGCTAAAGAAGGAAACTGAAGGAATGATAACAGCGGCACAAGATCAGGCCCTAAGAACCAGATATGTTCAAAGTACGATAGATGGAAATAACATCTCTCCCATATGTAGGAAGTGCAATACGAAAAATGAAACCATAAACCACATAGCAAGCGAATGCCCGGCACTTGCACAGAAACCAGTACAAAAAGAGGCATGATTCAGTAGCAAAAGCCCTCCACTGGAGCCTGTGCAAGAAACATCAGCTACCTTGCAGTAATAAGTGGTACGAGCACCAACCTGAAGGAGTGATAGAAAACGATCAGGCAAAGATCCTCTGGGACTATGGTATCAGAACGGATAGGTGATACGTGCAAACAGACCAGACGTGACGTTGATTGACAAGGTCAAGAAGAAAGTATCACTGATTGATGTCGCAATACCATGGGACACCAGAGTTGAAGAGGAAAGAGGGGGGGAGAAAAATTGGATAAGTATCAAGATCTGAAAATAGAAATAAGAAGGATATGGGATATGCCAGTGGAAAATCGTACCCATAATCATAGGAGCACTAGGCACGATCCCAAGATCCCTGAAAAGGAATCTAGAAAAACTAGAGGCTGAAGTAGCTCCAGGACTCATGCAGAAGAGTGTGATCCTAGAAACGCAGCACACATAGTAAGAAGAGTGATGGACTCCTAAGGACGGCAGGATGCAACCCCGGAACCCCACACTATAAAATACCACCCAGTCGAATTGGAGGATTGTGATAGAGCAAAAAAAAAAAAAAAAAAATAATAATAATAATAATAATAATAATAATAATAATATAATAATAATACTAATAATAATAATAATAATAATAATAATAATAATAATAATAATAATAATAATAATAATAATAATAATAATAATAATAATAATAATATAATAATAATAATAATAATAATAATAATTTATAATAATATCATCTAGCTATCTATCGGTTGCTATATATATATATATATATATATATATATATATATATATATATATATATATATATGCATGCGAATACCACAAGAAAATGATAAGCAGAAATCCAAAAGCTTTCGTATTTACTGAGACATTGTCAAGGAATGAAGTGACTTGCATTTATTTATACATATATTGCTTACATGTTTATATGCACATATACATACATGCATACATACACGTGTGTGTAGAACAATGGACAGTACGTAGATATGGAAATCTGCAAAGCAAAAATCGAGTTAAGTGGCCAGCATTTGCCCCTTAATACTGAAGCATTGCAGCTTTCCTTATCTCTCTCTCTCTCTCTCTCTCTCTCTCTCTCTCTCTCTCTCTCTCTCTCTCTCTCAAAACAGTCATAGTAGGTATTGTGTACTGTATAGTGATCATGGGAAATAAGAGAGAGAAATATACACAAACCTAAATAGAGCTCATTTTCTTCGTATAATAATATCGATAAATAGAATATGCATGTGTCATGACTTATTTATTAGGATTCAATAATGCATATCTATGTTTGCGAACGTGCATTGTACTGTGTTTAAGATTACAAAGGTTTGTTTGTTTTACCTGGAATAGATGTTGTTGTTGTTATAATTATTATTTTATTAAAAGTAATTGCTGCCTCAGCTGCGTTAATTTTATAAAGGTTCTTCTCTATTTTTCTAATTATTGTTTTCTCATTGTTGCTTAAATTGTTGAATATTTGTCTCATATTAATACTGAGATTTAGATCACCTCTCCTATAGTTTTTGTAAATTTAAATTTACATTTATGGGCCAAAGAAAAAATTAATGCTTGGTTTGGAAAATAATCGTTTTATGCTGACGATAAATATTTCATACATTTGTGTGTATTTAAGATGAGAGAGAGAGAGAGAGAGAGAGAGAGAGAGAGAGAGAGAGAATTTCTAATTCTTGTAATACATAAGTTACTAAGACCATTTACAAGTAACTGTTCAACGATTCGGAACATACCATAACCAAACACGCCATTATATTGCCGAAATCAGAAAGTATAATCACGATAAGATAAGCATATCTGATTAGAAATGAGATAGAGATATGGAGGGGTGGGTGTTTGTCCCTAATCATTTTGATGTATAGTTGTGTAGATACGGTATCTGGCCAAAAGCCCTAGTTAGTAATCTACATGACTTGGTGTTGTGAACATATCATTGCGTGTTTGTGATTCTGGGTTATTTTCCCTTTAGAAAGTTTGTGTTGTGCTGCCATATTTGGATTTAAACTTAGTTGCCGTGTTTTTATAGATAAATACTCTAGTTTGCGTATTTTTATTCATGCGTGACTACGTGTGATACCAGTGTGGTTTTACGTCGTACATCATAATGTTATAAGTGTTTAGATACCAGTGAATAAGCGTTTGCGTTTTTGTCGTATACATTATGATTAACGAAGAGAAAATTAGGTAAAATACTTGAATGTGTATATTTTTCATAGTGTTCCGTCGTGGTTATTAATATGGTAATTCATGTAGATTCGAGTCTATTTTCCATGTATTTGATAAGGCTGTCAATCCGTGAATAATGAGTATATTATTCTGTGAATTTCGTAATGGATTTTCATGTGTTAATTAAGTTCCATAATTTATTTGTGCTTCCATGCACGTATGAAGTAAGTCCTCTTTTTTAAATGAATAGTTTTAATAATTTACTTTCAAAATGGTCTACTGATTATTTAAAGGTCTCATTAGTGCGACGACAGAATTTATTCTTAATTCGAAAATTGATTCGTATGTGCCTCCTTGGAATTGACGTCACTACCGTGGGTTACTCGAGAATATATTTTAAAAATTATATATATATATATATATATATATATATATATATATATATATATATATATATATATCGAGCTACAATGTCCTTTAATATCTAATTCGCTCTACCTCGGAATTAATATATTTTCATATATGCTTAACCGAAGGGGAATTTTTTCTCGATAATAGATTTGCCTGGACCAGGGCGCGAACCTATGGATCCTTTCAAAACCAGGAACGTTCCTGGGTTTGAAAGGATCCATAGGTTCGCGCCCTGGTCCAGGCAAATCTATTATCGAGAAAAAATTCCCCTTTGGGTTAAGCATATATGAAAATATATTAATTCCGAGGTTAGAGCGAATTAGATATTAAAGGACATTGTAGCTCGATATATGTATTATGAATCACGGAAATGTGATATGACTATATATATATATATATATATATATATATATATATATATATATATATATATATATATAATATATATATATATATATATATATATATATATATATATATATATATTATATATATATATATATATATATATATATATTCGTTTTTAGTGAACATGGATACTCCGGCTCAGTCAAAATAAGTACGTTTTTAATTTTGGTTAACTCTGTCCGTTAATTTGATTTGCTCACGATAGCTCGGTAATTTTTGTGCAACACGAGGTTTCAGTAATTTGAGTGGATTATGGAATTCAATTAATTCATGATAGGTTCTGTTATTTGTGTAGCATGGCGAAGTTCCAATCATGTTCAAATTATTGTAGATAGGTGCCTTATTTCAAGTAAGTAGCATGCGATGTCCAAGTAATCTCCAATATGTCTTGTGATTCAGAGTATATAACTCATGGTCATTCCTATAAGTTGAGCAAACATGGTAATGATAAGTTTCTTTCCAAGAGAAATTGCACTGATAGCCCTGTGTAGTCGTCGTCAGTGACGCTAGAAAGTTTGTTTACATTCTGATTCACGAGTCGATGAACGAGTGAGAGATGTGTATTTCTGGTGATAAAAGTTCACTCTCGACGTGGTTCGGAAGTCACGTAAAGCCGTTGGTCCCGTTGCTGAATAACCGCTGGTTCCATGCAACGTAAAAACACCAGTCAAGCAAACGAGTCGTTGAACGAAATACTACGAAAGCGGTTGGGTTTAAGATCCAAGAGGCATAATGTTTGTGTCTAGCAAGCTTTTACTTTGTGCGGGGTAAATATTTTCAATTTGGTTGTTGAGGGAGTTACAAGAAAGGAATAGATACTAATGCAAACAAGCGAAGTTGCCTCTGTTGTTCAAAGAATTGCAAACCACGTGACCTAGATCCGATGAGAGTTGAGAATGTTTACAGTGAAGTAGTATTATAGTCATTTTTGTTGTTTGTACAGAATTGTTTGAGAGGGAAACTACAAAATTATTGAGCAAATAACGAACCGAGATCCGTCAGGAATAAAACTTTTTACGCAAGCAATTTATTTCTGTACTTTTTATAAATTGTAATTTTTTTTTAAAAGTAAAATGACAGTATATTAGTAAATCACGTAAGAGCTTGTTGTTAGTTTACATTTGCCTATTTGGTAAAGTGTCTTGTTACCGATTTACAGCCTCGAAAAAAAGATTTCGATAAAATCACAAACAAAGTGGCTAAGGTTTAGTGGAATGAGATTGTTTGTACAAATGAAGTAAAATAATTTTCTACGCCGATGGAATTTTTTTTTCTGCTCGAGAGTACATACCAGTGCAAACTGTTTTGAAACCCAAAGTGAACTAAATTAGTTAAAACGGAGAAAGGTTGTGTATTTATCATGATGGTGTTGCTGTTCACAGAGTTTCGAAGACGCAGGAATATAGTCTTTATTACAATTGTGAATAAGCATCGTTGGATCTGCATATGACAAGTCAAGGCATCTTGAAGACAGACATGAAACAACGCCATCAGATTGACCTGTTTATAATGAGGTCTGTGAGTGGCAATAACAAACATGCAGCGCAATAGCTTGGAGCTTCCTGTTTATGAAGAAGAACAGCCAGTGTAGTGTTCAGCGAAAGAAGAAGAAGAAAAAAAGGAGTTATTTTCTTAACGTCACATTTAAATATAATTGCTCTTTTAACAATGGATTCTTGGGAAAAGGAGCTGGCCTTTCTTATCGAGGTAAGATAATGTAATCTCTTCCGGACCGAGATGTTTATTACCTTTGTTGTGGGGGGGGGGGGGGGCGGTTTAGTGTTCCGTATCTTGTTTGTTAAGAGTTTCAAGTCGATTGGACCTTTGTTGATAGGATGGATAATTGTTGATGTTTTGTATTTATATTATGCTAAAGTTTTGTATATTGAATTTAGTGGAATTTATACTGTAATTATTCATTTGATATATGTAAATGTCTGGTAATTATGTGTATGTCTTAGCAAGAGAGAGAGAGAGAGAGAGAGAGAGAGAGAGAGAGAGAGAGAGAGAGAGAGAGAGAGAGCGCATTATAGTAATAAATGTAGATGTCATGGTAATATAAAACTTGTTTTTATAAGTAACACAGATGCATGCACGTGATTTTTTTTTAAATACGACGTTGACAAAGAACAGCAGCAGCATTTATCAACAGTCTAGGAATATTATTTGTAATAATAAGTAAATTGATATTGTAATATTCAGAGGTTAGGTAACCCAGGTTTTTTTTTGTATGGGAACTATGAGAAAGGAGGCTCGAGATGAATGGGAGATTCGTATAAGTGAAAGCACATGAAAAACAAATTGAAAAATGCAAATAGAGTTTTCTGTACATCGTATAATCAAGTCCACCGAAAATAGATCTCTGTCGGTTGTCTCGGTATATAATGCTGTATGAGCCCGAGACCCATAAACGTTTAACCACGGCCCGGAGGTGGCCTGGCGTTATATCGTTGCCAGACGAACAATTGTGGCTAACATTAGCTTTAAATAAAATAAAAACTACTGAGGCTAGAGGGCTGCAATTTGGTATGTTTGATGATTGGCGGGTGGATCATCAACATACTAAGTTGCAACCCTATAGCCTCAGTAGTTTACAAAACTGAGGGCGGAGAGAGAGAAGTGCGGACGCACAGACAACCGGCTAGAAATAGTTCTATCCTTAGAAAACTAAAAAGTAAGGTTCTGTTTAACGAACAAGGGAGTAAATTATAAAGTTACTAATGATCTTTGCTGGTAAGTTATTACGTATTGTTTTATATATATATATATATATATATATATATATATATATATATATATATATATATATATATATATATATATATATATATATATATATATATATATATATTAAAATTTGATGAACTTGTCGAGTATTCTATATTTATGTAGAAATTGTCTTGATTTATAACGCTTGTAAGTATTTAATATATAGGACATGAAAAGTCATTGGTAAATATCCTCACAAACGCCAGTCAGTCTTTTATTAGGTCAATGTGTCATTGTAATCCACTTTTTTCCTATTTTTACATTTTTTTTTTTACGTCTTGTATTCACGGCTCGACTGATATCATATCTGATAAGCATGACTTCGATAATGATGTGCCTTCTCTCTCTCTCTCTCTCTCTCTCTCTCTCTCTCTCTCGATAAGAATTTATGTTACATAAGGTAATAGCAGTTTAATATATTGGTCTTTTAAACCCAGCAATGAAACTTAAAAGAAAATTTCGAATGTCAAAACATTTAATATTAGTCAGGTTCCATTGTTTTTATTATCTAGCAGAAATGCTTTGCCGACTTCTTATTTTTCAGTTATTTCAAGTCGAAGTAGTGTCGAGTATCATTTTCGCTTACTCGGGGAGTAAGCCTACAAACTACTGTTGTTGTTGTTATTGGTGGTGGTGTTCTTGTTGTGGGGTTAGGAAAGGCCTATAGAAGAGCCTAAAAAGGTCTGAAATGGTGTTTGGCGTTCATTTAAAGATACAGGAATTTTAGAATAGGATATTTATGATTTATTTATTAGAATGAAAATTTAAAAGATAAAGAAAAATGTAAAAGATAAATAAAGAGCATGTTAAACAGTACTGAAAACTAATTTTTAATAAAATCCAGCGTTTTATTTAAATTTTCGTTGGTGAAACAACGTGCAATTTGACCATAGATTTTAGCACGTTTTAATTTATGTGGTGTATTGAATTTAGAGGCTATATTTCTGTTCAATTTGTGTTTCCACGTATAACTGAGAATATATGACCGCGCTTAATTTGTCCTTTTTATTTGATTCTTGTTGTTAGGATGAGTATTAATTACGAACACCACTACGTGTTAAGTTAGGGGGAATATAATGCTTACAACTCTTGCGTGAAGGGAAAATCTTGCACGAGTCCCAAGTAAGCTGGAGGTCGGGTCACGCCTTGTTTTTGTCGACTTTATTTTAAAACTGTGTACTTCGTCTGGTCTTATTAAAAAAAAATTCATTATTTCCCACCAATGTTTTGAAGCGTTCATAATTGTATGAGTTTTTTTAGCCGTCGATGTTTTTATACATTTTTCAACCGCTCATATTTTGACCCATTTCAACCGTCCATATTTTTACCCATTTTTTTTAACTGTCCAGATTATTCTACGCTTTAACCAAAACTAGCGACGGTACCTTTTGTTATACATTCCCGTATTTTTTCTCTTTCATTAATTGCAGATATAAATGGCTGACGCTATCCCGTTTGCCATAAACAAGCTTGAACACCAAAACAAAGTGGGCTTTGTTTACGGAATAATTGGGAGAGAACAAATGCTCTTTTGTAGATCTATTGATTGATCGAGATTTGTAAATGGCGCTTATAAAGCCCCTTTTGTAGAAAGTGGCGGTCTTGATTGATAGGCGTTGGTGGCTATACATTTCGTGAAAGGAAAAAACCTATTCTGAATTATTTGATCGACGGCTTGAATCTCTCTCTCTCTCTCTCTCTCTCTCTCTCTCTCTCTCTCTCTCTCTCTCTCTCTCTATGTTCTTTTGAATATCAGGAAATTCTTGGAAACCTTCCCTGGTCTAACGTACTTCCCTCTTTTTGGTTAATCACGGTGCAATTAGTACTTGCACGGAGAGAGAGAGAGAGAGAGAGAGAGAGAGAGAGAGAGAGAGAGAGAGGAGAGAGAGAGAGAGTTTTTACATTTGTCCCCCTAAGACTAGCTTACGATGAAATTTTGTCATGGACCAATTGATTAATAAATAATTGCAAGCAAAAATAAAGTTACTTATCTCCAGTAGTTTATAATAATCCAGTAATATATAATAATAATAATAATAATAATCCGAGTGGATCTTTATTGTTTGTCCGCCCCGGGTTTGGTGCGGGGTAAGTAGGCAATCGGGATCTACCCTCCCGATCCCCTGCACACCCCGGGTTCCAGCGCAGCGTAGCTTAGCGAACGCCATCAAGCTAATAATAATAGTAATTTCCGAAGAAGGATTCCCATGAAAAATAAGGAACGAAACATTCGAAGAAAGACGAATAGATGAAAAGGGGACGCCGCCATGAAACGAAAATGGGAATAAAATGCAGCGTCTTACTCCTGAGTGACAGCCCCCTCCTTTGTGTGGGATGTTTGTAATTCATGCCCGTTATTCATGCACGCATGCATTATTCTTCGACGGGTTGACTTGATCATCCGAAAGGGGGGGAGTGTGGGAGTGGGGAGGGGTGGTCGCTTCTGTAAAAGGATTGTATGTTTATTTATTAGTTTCCTGTAAAGGAAACTATTGTCGGCTTTGTCTGTCCGGCCGCACTTTTTTCTGTCCGCCCTCAGATCTTAAAAACTACTGGGGCTAGAGGGCTGCAAATTGGAATGTTGATCATCCACCCTCCAATCATCAAACATACCAAATTGCAGCCCTGTAGCCTCAGTAGTATTTATTTTAATGTTAAAGTTAGCCGTGATCGTGCGTCTGCAACACTATAGACCAGGCCATCACTGACCCGTAGTTAAGTTTCATGGGACGCGGCTCGTACAGGATCATACCGAAACCTCCGAAAGGTAGATCTATTTTCGTTGGCCTTGATTACATGATGTACAGAAAACTTGATTGTGCCGAAGTTCAGCGCAATTTTTTTTGTTTCGTGTTTATTACTAATGTGTATGTTGGAGGATTTGTGTGTGGTTATATGTTTATATATAAATTTTATTTGCTATTAGTGTTTGTATTACTTTTGGGTAGGTGGGAGGAATACGTTTATGCTGTCTTGCTCTTCTTTTTAACATTATGTATTTATTAATTTATTTTTTCATTTATTTTGTTGGCAAAAACGTGCAGAAGGCAGTCGGTTATTTCCCTCTATTCTCTTAAATTCCCGTCAGATTGTAAGAACGATCCGTATATTTTCGCGATTTTAAGGATCCGAATGAGTATACGGATCTGGCACCAACTTGCGTCGGAAATATTCGGAAGGAGGTCGACCTTGGAGCCCAGATTTTTTCCCCATCTTATTCAGCCACGAATTTTCGAGTCAAGCGTTATTCGTGGGCGTCAGGATCAATTCGTATGGTGGTGTTTCAAGACGTGGTGAGGACCAGACCCGGATTTTTCTTGAACTTCGTGTGGAAGAAAAGTTGCTCTTGAATGTAGAACTCATTCCTAAAGTTTTTATTTTTTTTGTTTCTCAAACTTTTTTTTTTTTTTGTGTGGGGGGGTTGGGGTGGTGGGGAGACTAGGCACGAAATTTTGCAAGGCTCTATTTCCGCCAGATGGTGAGATTATGGGGCGTAGGGTCTTGTTGCCCAGAAAGTGATATCAAGACAGTTTTCAGTCGACACCCCCCCCCCCCCCCCCTTTTTTTTTTTTTATTTTGTGCAAACTTTTTCCCATTCATAATGATGCTCAGAGAAATATGAATATAAAGTGTCTTTGGTGGGGGGGTTCCGTTTGTAGTCTGTCGTGCCCTCAGGAGCAGTTGGTGGTTTTGGGGATGTGGGGGGGGGGGGGGCGGTGCGTGTAGGCGGGCGATCTTCTCCCCAAGGACATACGTGAAACCTCGGTAGTTTCGGATTCCGCGGATCCTGGGAATGTGGGACATTGTACGCTTTGCCGGAAAGGATCTATCTTCATCCTGGGACCAGTCCTTTGTTCTGAATTTTTTTTTTTTTTTTTTTTTTTTTTTTTTACTTACCAGTCCATGAAGGCTCCTGTCATAATGGAATGAAAGCCTGGTTCCATTTATTTAAGAGAGATGATGTTCAACGTCTGGAATCTGAGATTGTATATTGAAGTTTAATAGAGAGTTATTTATTAAACTTGCGTAGAAGATAATGAATCATATACAGTTAATATGTATTTACTGTGATTTTTAAACGTGTATGTGTATTAGTTCAACCGCCATATTCCTTTTCCTACTTAGAGCGGTTGACTTTAAAAGGTGTCAACCGAATGGTTCTCTAGCTGCTATCCACCGTAGTCGAATACCCAAGTACCTCCTTTTTGTGGGGGGGTGGTAGTGCCATCAGTGTACCTAATGCCGTGCAATGTAGGCTTTATTTAATGTTCTTTGCAGCGTCCCTTCGGCCCCTAGCTGCAACTACTTTCATTCCTTTTACTGTGCCTCCGTTCATATTCTCTTTCTTCCATCTTACTGTCCACCCTCTCGTAACGATTCATAGTACAGCTGAGATGTTTTCCTCCTGTTACACCTTTCAAACCTTTTACTGTCAATTCCCGTGGCCTTACTTGCCCCAGTGCTTGGCATAATGCCAAAAATCTACATAAAAAAAATTAACCAAGTAGAAAACTCGCTGTTTACGACAGATTGAGCGCAAAAGACTCTCTCTCTCTCTCTCCTCTCTCTCTCTCTCTCTCTTCCTCTCTCTCTCTCGTCGCTCTCTCTCTCTCTCTCTCTCTCTCTCTCTCTCTCTCTCTCTCTCTCAAATAAACCTTCACGTCCTGTTTTAGAAATTATTGTAACTGAAAACCTTTATATTCATGCAGGTGCTGGAAGGTATCGGTATAAAATCAAATGAAGTAAGAGGATTGACCTATAAAGATGATATACGTAAATATACTGTTTACACCAATTAAGTGGTTTCTGGCATTTGTTACAATGGCGAAGCCGTCGTTGGGGGTAATTATGTTATTTTTGTATCTGTGGTTATTTATAGAAGAGTGTGTGCGTTTGTCTGATGTGCAGAGGTACGTAACAGACGGGAATAGAAGTGTTTTATAACATTTGGTACAAAGGACAATTTGTCGGCCTGGGTTTATTTATAGGTGTATACGTGTGTAGTGTACCTGAATAATTATTACTGTCGTTCACAGATAAGACTACAATATTTTATATATATATATATATATATATATATATATATATATATATATGTGTGTGTGTGTGTGTGTGTGTGTGTGTGTTGTGTGTGTGTGTGGTGGGTCTTAATCCAGCCTTGCGAATTAGCTAGTGGCATCAGTTTAATCCTCTTAGAGAATACCTTGACTGCAAATTGCCGGATATACATAGCACAGCCAGATGAAGCGAACCCTTTTAGGATCAAAATGTTCCCGATTAGGAAAGCTGTGTCATGAGCGAGTATTTACGCGCATTCCTAATTGGTAATGGCCTTCGGTAAGACTTAATGATCTATCTATAATAATAAAAAAATAAAGATAACACGGTAGCATTAATAACATTGAGCTCATGCATATGATGCCGTTAGTGCATAAAATCATGCAAGAAAAGGAGAATGGTTTCAGTTAAGTATTTGGTATTGTGTGTACAATGTACGCGGTAAGTGATCGCATTAGTCACATGCAATGATTAGTCTCTCTCTCTCTCTCTCTCTTCTCTCTCTCTCTCTCTCTCTCTATCTTCTCATATTTGTGTGTGTGTATATATATCATATATATATAACTATAATTTTTATATATATTTATATATATTTTATATATTATATATATTAATATTATTAATTAAATATTTTATAGATATAGATAGGCGAGCGGGTTATCATTTATTCTTTTTATTGCTTGTGCTGCCAATTATTTAAGTAAAACTTGACATCAGTGGCACTCTTATCTTGGGGATTTAAACTGATAACTTATCAGTTTTGCGAGGTTTAACTTATTGTTTATCTCCAGTTCTGAACACCACGTTGTACCATACATTGGTTGGCTTCCTTGTTTTCGGTTTCCATGTTTGACGTGAGCCACGTGGCATGAGGTTAAGTGCTTAATTCAAACACGCACACACACACATTATATATATATATATATATATATATATATATATATATATATATATATATATATATATTATATGTATATATAATGTATATATATAGTATATATATATATATATATATATATATATATATTAAATATATAATAGACTGGTCACTTTTTACTTCATTCGTATGTAATTATTATAACATATTTAATGCCTTATTTTTCAACCATACGCCTTTTCCCTTTACAGTTGGTGGTTCCCGAAAATATTAACGTTTTGGTCTTCATTTAGTCCTTATTTAAGAGGTGTGGTTGCAAGCCCCTTTACCTTTTTGCCGCGGTTGAATCCCATCACACACTACTAGCTGCTAGGTACGTCATTCGCTGTCTAGGGCAGACAGAGGCACACGATTTATCTTTTTCGACCTGGTGTTCCCATCTCTCCAGCCAGTGGGATTCAAGTCGAGTCTCTCTTCCTTTTGATAACATTAAAAGCGTCTCCGCTGTCTTAGTTTAAACTTCAAAAAAAAAAAAAAAATAAAATAATAATAAATAAATAAATAAATAAATAAATAAACCACAACTTTCACTGCGGGGAATTTCCATAACATTAACCGCTTCAGACGCTACACAGGATCATGTCAGCAGCTCGTGACCCCTTCCTCCTATTTCCCCCCTCCCCCTCCTATTTCCCCCCTCCCCCTCCCCCTTACAGACGCCGTGCCCATTCACCTGTATCTTGCATGCGCTCTTACATTTCATGGATCATAAAGTTTTAAAGTTTTAACTTTTCCTGTACGTTTTTCACTCCGTCTACCTATCGTCTAGATGACCAAACCATCGTAGAACTGGTACTCAATCCTTTGACCTGTAATAGCCTCTTCACTACTGATACAGTATTTATTCTCAGTTGCCTGTGAATCTACTGCTTCCATTCTTCCATAATCCATACTTAAGTGCTTTTCCTCCATTTCGCTCTGTTAATCTAACTAGTTTTTGAAGCTTCTCTTCATTACTCCCAACCATTCATTATAGTATCTGCAGATGTCAGCCATTTATGACAAATTCTTTCCTCCCCCAACTTTTCACCTAAGTCTGCTTTCCTTGCATCTCTCCCTCCGTAAACATATGGAATAGCCATTGAGACGAGACACCCTCGTTGCAGGTCCACTTTAACACGAAACCAGTCGCTTTCCCGTAAAGATTTCGGTGCACTCTTGGTGTAACTTATCTTGTATATTATGCATCCTCAATACCCTCCACATTTGCCTTTCCCAAGTGCATACATGCATGCATTTTCCAACGTCTTATTTCCTCGTTGGACGGGTGGTTTTCGTGCTCGCCTGCCAATCTGGAGGTCCGAAGTTCGATACTCCGCTCGGCCAACGCGAAATCAGAGGAATTTATTTCTGGTGATAGAAATTCATTTCTCGATATAATGGGGCTTGGATCCCACAGTAAGCTGTAGGTCCCGTTGCTACGAAACCAATTGGTTCCTAGCCACGTTAAAAAAATATCTAATCCCTCGGGGCAGCCCTTGGAGAGCTGTTAATCAGCTCAGTGGTCTGTAAAACTTGAGATATACTTCGACTTATTTTCCAACTTTTTATAACTATTTTTTAAAGACCTTGACCTGCGCTCTCTCTCTATCTTAAACCTATCAATTCTTTTGTCATCAGTATGTCTTTTCCCGTCAGCATAATACCATTCACTTTCCGTGTTACCAAGTAACGTTATGCACTTATCATCCGTTCTCAAACTTCCTTGCAACCCTTGCCGTTGTTGCATCATTCACCTCTGCCTCTCTTATCATCCACAGTTAACAAATCGTCAGAAGATTCGCTCCATCGAACCAGAACTGCAGTCATTCGAAAAGGTACCTCTTCGTTTGCAGCTTTGATTCTCAGATCAATTTGTTTAGTGACATACTTCTCTGCACTTCCCTGTGGGACAGCTTCTCTCTCTCTCTCTCTCTCTCTCTCTCTCTCTCTCTCTCTCTCTCTCTCTCTCTCTCTCTCTCTCAAAATAGAAAAAAAAATTAAGAAAAGAAGAGGCGACGTTCCAGGCAGCTCAGAACAGCGACTACGTAATAACAATACCGTAATTTACTCTATTGTTTCAGAACCCTTTTCCCTTTGTCTTGAATATTTTCGTGGAATGGATGGAAATAAAGGACTGTAAACGAGGAAGAAAATTCGAATGTTTTTGTAGGGAGGAAAAGTGTGTATATATGTGCGTATATGTATATGGATGTATATATGTATATATAATGTCAGCACTTGAACCGATTTACCAAAGAGGGGATGGTTGTCTCTAGAGGAAACGATACACGAGTCACTGTTGAATTGCCTGCTTCATACACGTACAGAGAAAGCTCGTGCAGACTGCAAGACAGTTAGATGACAGACAGGGGGATTGACCAGGGGAGACTGGTGATTTCTTAAGAAGAGGGTTTGTGGATGAAGTATAAGTTACGCAGACGTATGAAAAGTTTACATGATGTAAGTGAAGCATATGCTGGTAAGTGACTGGTTTGGTGTGATAGTTGGTAAGTGACTGGTTTGGTGTGATAGTTGGTAAGTGACTGGTTTGGTGTGAAAAGTTGGGCTTGTCTGTTTAACACGTATTTTCGGATGGAATTGTGCAAGTAGTCATAGAAAGGACAGTAGGATGCCTGATGCTTGTGGATAATACAGTAGTGATGTGGAATGGTAAGGAAAAACTGCATACACTGGTAAAACTGCACTTGGGTTCATCAATCGATTCAACAAGGAAAATCTGAATGTAGAAATTAACTGTCAGAATAATATATATATATATTATATATATATATATATATTTATTTATATCTATTATGTTTATAACACGCATATATATATGTATATATATATATATATATATATATATATATATATATATATATATGTGTGTGTGTGTGTGTGTGTGTGGGTGTAACAACGCCCATCTATTTCAAGACGCTTATATCAAAGACCCTGTTATTCCTTTAATGGCTAATTACAGAGGCTACTCAATCCACATTATCATTTCCCGGAGGGAATGTAGAGATAATAGAAAAAAAAAGATGGGGGGGAGGGGGCCGGAATGTAAACAATTGCCGGGTCCGTGTTTGAAGTGGGATCGTGCCCGGCTTCCTCCTCTTCGTTTTATTTTCTTTTCGAAAAGTTTCTCTCTCTTCTGCCGAACTGTAAATTCTCTCTCTCTCTCTCTCTCTCTTCTCTCTCTCTCTCTCAGTCCTTTGTAAGTATGAATGCATGGGATTTCGAATATCGTGGAATCTCTTAGTGTTCAGAGCAAAATTGCCTCATGATGTATAAACATAAAATTAACGGTAATGCGAGGACAGACATCTGTTTAATATTTGAATAAGCATGTAATTTAGAAGTAATATTCTCAGGAAATAACATTGTATTCCGGTCATTTCCATTTCAGTCAAAGATGAAGGGGCAGACGAGGGAATTCAACCCCTCAACCTCTCCTTGTTGAAGGGATCACCCCTCTAGTCCCTGGGAGATGGAAAAACTTAAAAAATAGGGGGTGGGGGGGGTGGGACGGGGTGGGAGGAGGGTCTTTGCTTCGAATGCGGAAGTGGTCGATCATTGATCCTTAAAGCACATGGCTATAGGGCGGATGTCCCTTGCCGCCGGTAGGGGGGCGGTGGGGGGATGGGTGGTGTAAGAGGCTATTATTGACTGTGATGAACGATGAGTGTCAGGTATCTGTGATGTTTTATTTGTTTTTTGTTTTTGTTTTTTTTTCATTCTTGGGGAGAGTAAAGATTTCCATAAAGCTTGCGCACGCGCGTGCGGTCTTCTGACTTTTCATTTTATTTTATTAGGTTTTTGTTTAATTAGGTGTTCAGGAATTACGGAATTTTTTGGTAGGTGGAAAAACGATGTTTGTAATCTCGTGAATAAAATTGCAGTCTCTCTCTCTCTTCTCTCTCTCTCTCTGATTAAGCATTGATTTCTCTTCTAGGCCCTTCGCCTTGTTTGACAACGAGATGATCTTTAAGGCAAGAGCCCGTGCTGATATAAGACCTCCCACAAAAAATTTATTCATTTATTTGTCAATTCATATATTCCTATTTATCGAGTATTTTTATCACTCAATTATTTATAATTTGCCAATTAATATTTTATATATATATATATATATATATATATATATATATATATATATATATATATATATATATACATATATATATATAAATTTTGTCGGTCATGACTAAATGGTCATTTGTGTCAGCCGAGTTAATAGAATTCATTAGACAATTAAGGCGGAAGTGTCCCGTTTGATTGCTAATTATTACCGGGGATAAATCAGATGAATCATTGTGACCTGTGTGCAGCCTTTTGTGAATGATTTGCCGGATTAAATCTGGTGCCTTTGTTTTGTCCTCGTAATTGTGTTTTAA
>NC_087220.1:54978638-54986138 GCF_015104395.2 Macrobrachium nipponense
AATATATATGTACATTTCTCTCTCTCTCTCTCTCTCTCTCTCTCTCTCTCTCTCTCTCTCTCTATATATATATATATATATATATATATATATAATATATATATTGTGTGTGTGTGTACGCATATGCCTGTCTATTGTCGCTTGCATTTAAACTCTTTACATCACAATTTATGACATACGAAGGGTAATCGCATTTATAGTCTAAAAAAACGAACATTATCCTGCATCGACCCTTCCCCTTTAAAATGCTCCATTTGGTTGAGTTTTTTTTTCTTTTCTTTATTATTATTATTACTGAGGCAGAACCGAGCCTTAACAAAGCCTCATCTTTATATAAAACGTTATTCGTGTTTTAGAATAGGTTATTCCCTCGAGAAATAAAAAAAAAGAAATAAAAGATCCGTGATTATCGTACATCGGGACATAACGGGCGCTTGTGATGATTATCGTACATCGGGAAGTGGGGGAAGGAAATGAAATCGTCGTGCTCTGAAAGAAATTAATGTTTAAAAGTTGGCTTGAATGAATATTTCAAGATTATTTTTATTACAAAAATCATCAGATTTTTTACTGCGCGGCTGAATCCCACCCGTTGTTTTTTTTTTAAGGTTGAAGAATTAAATTATTTTTTATTAGCTCTCTTCTGCGCGAAAAGGGGAATATTTATTTCTAAATAAGAATGTGTTTATTTCATAGTAACCATTATTATGGCGTTTGTCACGCTTTGTGAATTTCTTAAATCTCTCTCTCTCTCTCTCTCTCTCTCTCTCTCTCTCTCTCTCTCTCTCTCTCTCTGTATATGTATGTATATTATATATATATATATATATATATATATATATATATATATATATATATATATATATATATATATATATTTTTACGTATATAGGGCCTTGTGAGAGACTAGATACGTAAACGGAAGCAATTTAGGGATTTCAAGAGGGAATTGCTTGAACTTACCGTAAACTGATTATTATTGATTTCTTTCTCTAGAGGGAAGGTCGCCAGAAAACTCAGCTCGTTACTTTAAACTATTTATTTACAAACAAAGGCCCGTGCTGGCCTGGAGAAAAGTTAAATGATATTGGCCCCCCACGTTGGGGCTTATAGTCTCATTCAATTCAAGCTGATTTTCATTCACGTGGGTTAATGCACACTTGCGGCAGAGAGACGGCACGTGACTCATGGAATCTGGAAAAGAATCCCAGATTAAACGACATAAAAGAAAAAATGACTTCTTGCTTTGATTAAGGCTGATTAATTCCCTAACATTGGGGAAGGTAAACTCGAATGGTTCACTGAGGTATACACGAAAGCTTGGTCTTTAACAAGTCACAAAGGGGAGCACGTGGCCCGATGAGGACAAAGGGCTTCTGATGTAGAAGGGGTAAAAATAAGAATTGAGAATGAATTTAGCAAGAGTCGTATGGTAGTAAAAGGAAAAGGTGCTGGGTTGAAGTTTACACTTTCAGAGTTACGTACATTTATGCAATATTCTGTGTATCCTTGTAGAAGAATGCGGTCCGACCTCTGTTCAGGTCTGGGGTCCGGGTCCACCAGTGCGTCGTGGGTAGGCCTAATTTTGGGAGGCTGGCAATTTGACCTCTGTCCGAGATCACGTCTCGCGGCCGACTGAGAGCGATACTGCTTGCTTTCGAATCACGGGGCTTCCAAAAACCGCCTCGAGCATTGCCTGAAAGGTGGTAAACACAACGCCAGCAAATTGGGAAGGAAAATAGGTCTTATTGTAGAAGTCCCTAAAATCCATCTCGAAGCCTAGCTACTCTTGTGACCTGCCTCTCTTACCCTAAGCTTCCGTCAGACCGGAAATATCATTCCTACGACATCCCCACTCTCCCAACAACAGTAGCTTCAGGAGACGGCATGGCTGCTACTTTTATAATTAAACAAAACTAAAAACTCTGCTGGGAAGGCGAGGCGTTCTATAAACGTAGCAATATATATATACTATATATATAGATATATTGTGAGGTATCGTTCAGTTGTTGAACAATCATTTGCCCATAGTGGGTTGTTGCCTCCTTACTGGTTCTTGTTTTTCTTTGGGGGAAGTTTACGCCTGTCGTCTCAACTTGAAAGTTGACAGTCGGGTTTCGTTAGTGGCAGAGAGTCAGGTCCTCGGCAGCATAGCAGCATGGAGGCGTTTGCAGCGGGTATACCTTACCTGTTGGGTTTGGTAGCAGGAGGATGGTTAGATGATCAAAACCATGGTCATCTGTGGGACGGATTTGTTCCAGTTTGGCAGCAGATGATTCGGCCATAATCACTTAGGTGATGGATGTGTTGTTCCGGTTAGCAGTTGGTTGCTGCTTTGGCGTGTTGCGGAGATAGTCTGTCTGTGTCCATTCTCTGTGTTGACAGCTGGGTCTGTCTTTATCTCTATGGAGATTGTTTGCAGTTTTTATGTACTGTGTAATGCTACCTGAATTTACGCTATTTTGATGCGGTGTGAGTTTATTTTTGCCACTGATGTATTATTGTATAATTGGTATGCTGCCTGTTTAGTATTTTTTCAATACTTACTACTGCCGGTTTATGGTTATGCTTATTATTGGATGATGTATTTTATTGTTATTTATGCTGCCTATTATTTATTCAATGGTTTATGCTGCGTGGGAATTAGTTTGATATGGCTAAATTGTTTTTGAATTTGTAGTTAATTTTGGTCTCAGTTAATATTTTGACTTTTGCGAGTTTTTGATAATTAACTACTTGGCTATTTTTGTATTTTAAATTCATTGAACGGACTCTTTGGTTATGTTAATGTTATGTAAATTGCTTTACTTACTTATAAACCCGGTCTCAGTTGTATAATGTAAATAAAAATTTGTAAATAAACTAATATTAAGGCAATTTTTGTGATTTTGCTCTGCTCCTTCTCCTTTGTTTGTCCCAACTGCTGTCAGGCATTCCAGTTCCATTTCATTTTTTTTTTTAAGATCTGCAGGACCGAGTGCGGTCCATTACATTGGCGACCGTGTGATAGGATTTGGTTCTGTTTTGGCTGGCAGGGTTGTGACAACACGGAGAAAAGTATGGTGAATGTGGAAAAAAAAAATATATAATTTCTGTTGGGTAAGGAGGTGTGAGGTATCGTTCAGTTGTTGAACAATCATTTGCCCATAGTGGGTTGTTGCCTCCTTACTGGTTCTTGTTTTTCTTTGGGGGAAGTTTACGTCTGTCGTCTCAACTTGAAAGTTGACAGTCGGGTTTAGTATGGCAGAGAGTCAGGTCCTCGGCAGCATAGCAGCATGGAGGCGTTTGCAGCGGGTATACCTTACCTGTTGGGTTTGGTAGCAGGAGGATGGTTAGATGATCAAACCATGGTCATCTGTGGGACGGATTTGTTCCAGTTTGGCAGCAGATGATTCGGCCGTAATCACTTATGTGATGGATGTGTTGTTCCGGTTAGCAGTTGGTTGCTGCTTTGGCGTGTTGCGGAGATAGTCTGTCTGTGTCCATTCTCTGTGTTGGACAGCTGGGTCTGTCTTTATCTCTATGGAGATTGTTTGCAGTTTTTATGTACTGTGTAATGCTACCTGAATTTACGCTATTTTGATGCGGTGTGAGTTTATTTTTGCCACTGATGTATTATTGTATAATTGGTATGCTGCCTGTTTAGTATTTTTTTCATACTGCCGGTTTATGGTTATTTGCTTATTATTGATGATGTATTTTGATTATTTATGCTGCCTATTATTTATTCAATGGTTTATGCTGCGTGGGAATTAGTTTTGATATGGCTAAATTGTTTTTGAATTTGTAGTTAATTTTGTCTCCAGTTAATATTTTGACTTTACGAGTTTTTGATAATTAACTACTTGGCTATTTTTGTATTTTAAATTCATTGAACTGACTCTTTGGTTATGTTAATGTTATGTAAATTGCTTTACTTACTAAACCCGGTCTCAGTTGTATAAATGTAAATAAAAATTTTGTAAATAAACTAATATTAAGGCAATTTTTGTGATTTTGCTCTGCTCCTTCTCCTTTGTTTGTCCCAACTGCTGTCAGGCATTCCAGTTCCATTTCATTTTTTTTTTTAAGATCCTGCAGGACCGAGTGCGGTCCATTACATATATATATAATTGAATATATATATATATATATATATATATATATATATATATATATATATAAACGGCATACGCAAACAATTAAAGAAAATTAATAACCAGCGATCTCCTTAACAGTTCATTTGTTCTCATATCCGTTTTCTGTTGGTGAAATTAGCCGAGCAAGTTAATGGAAGTTACAGCAGTCGTGTTATTGTCGTAACCGGAAATAAATGAGATGGGGAATGCAGCGGAAATTGTTCTTGTTTGTTTGGAGAATCGATCTGGCGTATTCAATTTTTATGAAGCATGGAAAGTCGTTTGATTTATTGGCCGCCTTAAATTTGAACGCCGAATAATTGTAGTAGATATTGATGATAAGTATATCTTAAAGTTTAACCAGACCACTGAGCTGATTATCAGCTCTCCTAGGGCTGCCCGAAGGATTAGAATTTTTTATTCACGTGGCTATAGTAGATTCGCATCAACCGTGCATCCTGATTGGCTGTTGATAAGCCAATCATAGGGCTGGAAACTCTCTCGAGATAGAGAGACTGAGTTTAAAGCCATTTGACTGGCTTATCAAGAGCCAATCACGAGCGTCGTAAGGGACGGTCCTAGACATCCGGTGCACGGGTGATGTGAATTTACTACAGGAACCAATGTGTTTCTTAGCAACAGGACCTACAGCTTAATGTGGGATCCGAACCACATTATATCGGGAAATGAATTTCTAATTGCCAGATATAGTTCCTCTGGTTCCGCATTGGCAGTAACGGGGAGAGAATTCGGGCTACCAGATTGATTGGCGAGCACGCAAACCACTCGTCCAGTGAGGAACATCTATTAATGATAATTGCATTTTATATACTTAACAACTAAGAATTATGGCTTATTGGTTCATATTAATGCCAGATTGTAGCTGTGGATGAAAATTGTTTACATAATTTTTATTTAGAGCATAGTGGCACATATTAACACCAGATTGTACCTTTTTCTTCCCTCTCTTATTGCTACATGTTAACGGTAAATTGTAGTGATGGATGATAAGTGCAGTTTTAATCATTTATACCTATTGCTTCCAGCTTAATGCTACATTTTAAAGCCAAAACAGCGTATAATATATGAGGTTTTAGTCTTCCTTTTCACGAAGATAGAATAATGAGGTTGTAGTCCACAGGGGAAAAGAAAAGCTGAAATTCCTTTTAGCTCAAACAGTTTCGGCCTCCACTGGCCCTTGTGTGTGTGTGTGTTTGTTTGTTTAAGGCTAAGTTATCAGGATAACTAAGTTTCCTTAGGTATTGTAGAAAAGTAAAGTTTAAACTCTCTTGAAGTCAGAAACTCTGTTTTAGAAGCATCAATAAAATAAGAGGAAAAGGTAAATATGACGATTATTAAACCCTAGATTCCCAATAGAGTGGAGATGTTGTCTCCATTTGAAGACTAATCGATTAAGGATGGAACAGGGTGGATTCCTTGACGATAAGGAGAGAGAGAGAGAGAGAGAGAGAGAGAGAGAGAGAGAGAGAGAGAGAGAGAGAGAGAGCGCTAAGCCCCGGCAGCGACAAGACGTCTAGACAGGCTGGAGCAAGATGTAAATTCTCTTACGTCTACCAAATACGTTTTAATTATCTACAGTGGCCCTGGCTCCATGTAGTATATTCTCGACTTCTTTTTCACAGAGAGAGAAGAGAAAAAAAAAGTTTGTGGGGAAGGAAAAGGGGTAGGGGGGATTGGAATTGACAGATTTCAGCGACATTTGGATGAAAACAAAAAAAAATAGGAAAGAATCGTCAATGACAAATATTACGTTTTAATTATCTACAATGGCCCTGGCTCCAGAGCATGTATATTCTAGACTTCTTTTTCACACACACACACACACGCACACACAGAGAGAGAGAGAGAGTTTTGAGAGAGAGAGAGAGGACGAGAGAGAGAGAGAGGGGAAGAAAGATGAGAGGGGGGGGGGGAAGGGGGCGGGTGGGGTTATTGGCTTTGGAGTTTTGACAGTTTTCAGAGACATTTGGATGCAAAAAAAGCAAAAATAGGAAAGAATTGTCAATGACAAATATTCCGTTCATTTTCCGCGCATATCCTCGCAAACTCAGGCGACATTGATGGGCAGCAGCAGAAGACAACACATGACTCGTGAGGTTCGTTTGACCAGCCTCTCTCTCTGCTTGTGAAGGCAAAGCTCGTTGGGATCCTCTTGTCGGTATTATAGGTCACAACCTCAGTTACATAATTATAAAGAGCGTGGATTGATTTGAATCGAGAGATGACATTGGTGGGTTTCAAGTTAATCTTTTTCTGCTGCAGTTTGGCTTTGGAGTTTGTATATTACAAAATTGATATATCAAAGTTTCAACTCTCTCTCTCTCTCTCTCTCTCTCTCTCTCTCTCTCTCTCTCTCTCTCTCTCTCACAAAAATAGTTTCATATTTTTAATATATATATATATCATACATACATATACATACATATATATAACATATACTATATATATATATATATATATATATATATATAGTGTGTGTGTTTACTAATCTTTCTATTTTTAATTTTTACTTCACTGCAAGTATTGTCATACTAGTTCTGCTAAGGTACATAATATAATATTTTGAAATACAGTCAGTTTACATTTAATGAAATTCCACATGACTTTATGATAATTAAGGATTTTCTTTTAAAATGAAGAGGATTCGAGCGAGGATAAAATGTTAATTATACGTCACTGTGTACAACCAAGATGCAGAAATGAATTGTAATTTCCATAATACGTTCATTAGAAACACAACAGTGATTACACCCCAGAAGAGACATTAAGAAAGTAATTTCAGAGAACAGAAATTACATAAGGCGATTTTTTTTTTTTAAGTTACACCCTATTATCTTGAGGAAAAACTACGATAATTACCCGGGATATTCAGGGAGAAGGAAATTACTTACTGAGCCTCCAGAAAAGCGCGCTTGGTGATTGTTAACTTTATCATACTGAGAGAGAGAGAGAGAGAGACGAGAGATGAGACGATGAGATTACGAGAGAGGAGGAGAGGGACGATGAGGAGGATGATGAGAGAGAGATTCGCCTTCCACACACAGCAAGCTTGTCTAAAGAAAACGGGAACGGGTTGAAGGAAGGGCGACTGTCAATACGTATAGTAGTAACTTCTGTATTAAGCTTTAATGTCGTCGCATTCCTACGTCATATATACGTTGTTTCTTTGATAAAATTACTAAAAAAAAAATCATCATTTAATGCCTACTAGAAATGACTTGTCCAAGTGGCAGCAAGTCTTGTAAGGTTTATTCGGTGCCTATGACAAAGGTGACTAATAATTATATGCAAAGTTCAGGTGAGACGTCACTTGTTAATCAAATATTCATTAGTAGCATGATTGCAGTGTCTGATATCGCAT